>NW_007726387.1:651995-653435 GCF_000696425.1 Galeopterus variegatus | reverse complement strand
ATCTGCTTTTTGTTCTTTGTTTCTGCTTTCTTCAGCCTTTTCTGTCTATAAAGCCAACCTCTTGTGTGTGGCTTATTGGCAGACTTATTTCTATTTTATGGAATGATGTGTTGCCCAATTCTAGAAGCACAATAAAGCCAATTGAGATCTTTAAGTTTGTTGTAGTTTTGTCCTTTGACAAAAGAAAAGCTGTAAAATTGTATAATATGACTTGCTAAGATTTAGAATTACAGAACCTGAGGAAGAAAATCTGGAGGTCACCCATACATTTACCTCACCTCATTTTGTAGAAAAGGATGCTAAGACTTATGGAAGCCACTTGACTGAAACTAAGGATGTAGAGGCAGAAATAATTTTATACAGTTTATTGGGAGCCAAATGTGAAGATTGACACTGGAAACACCATCTGAGTCAGAGGAGTGCTCCAACGTCTATTACAAATAACAAGGGTTTTATAGACAGAAGGTGCAGTGGTCCCAGGACACTAGGGGCCTTATATTCCCCATAAGAATATCTCCAGCCCCACCCTGACCTTTCCACGCAGAGCTGTCTCACTGAGAAAAATATAGAGGAACATGAAAGGGTAATATGTGTTTTTCTTTTGTGTATTTCCTCAGCTTCCTTTTAAAAAACTTTTATTTATTTTGAATAAGCATTACATTTACTTTATTCAAAATTCAAAATGTACAAAACCTTGTACTGAGAAAAGTCTTCCTCTGTTCCCATTCCCCAGCCTCCGACTTCTCTCCCTAGAAACAACCACTGTGGTCTATTTTTTCAGCAATGTTTTCTTGCAGAAACATTAGCTTTCATTTTGAAAGCCACTTATGCCACCTCATGCCCACAGAGAATTTAATCCTTTTCATTTTTGGATATATCTCTAGGGAATTATTCCTTCATATAACATTTCACTGAAAACCTCTGCCCCAGTTCTCGAGACTATTGCAGACAACAGCTGTTCATGCTCACTTACTCCAAGAGTTGCTATCCCTGTCCCAGCAATGCACCTGGGAACCACCTGAAAGAGAAGTGCCAGGACACACACACATCCAGTGGTCCCAGTCTCACCCTCTGTACTCAGACTCTCTCCTAGACTCTGAGTCATCCATCCTATTTCCAACCCCTTCAACTACTAAACTGCATTTAGCTTTCTTCATCCCCTTGCTCTTTGGGTTTGGCATTTGGCAATGTTTTCCCTCCAAAGCGCCTGTCAACTCTCACCAATACGGTAATTCTGATTTCCCACTTGAGCTAAGCTGCCTCAATTTACCCCCAACAAGGTGCTTAATACACCCCATTGCTCCATCTTCCTTGCCCCTATCTTGTCTTAGTACCTCATCTCTGTCTTGGATTATTATAAAAATCTAATTAGTCATTCACTATCACCAGCCTCATCTTTTTAGACAACCCTCCAGAGAAAGCTATCTAACTCAGGAATCC
>NW_007726387.1:646206-651375 GCF_000696425.1 Galeopterus variegatus | reverse complement strand
CCACTCTTTGCTTAACTAGAAAATTCCTATTCAGTCTTTAAAACAGAATTCAGACATAATTACTGATGGATCTTGAACATAACCGGTGCCATCTTGGACGTGACTGGCCTCATTTTTACACACACTGAACACAAATACCCACCAGCTTTTCCCTTACGAGAAACCTTGTGGTTTCTGAGAATTCTCATGGGTGCAACCTTCCACCTGATTGCATCTGCCAGCCTTATCTTCCACTCCAGCACCAAACCCCTCCCTGATTATGTCAGCCTTCCTTACAGTCTATATAAGCTCTCCCACCCCTATGCCTGGTGCTGCCCTCCATTTTCAGTGCAGCCTGGCAGACTTTTTCCTTTAATAAAGCTTGATCGGTACCCAGCATTTTGGCTCACTTTCTTTCATTTTGGTGCCAAAACCCAGGAAGAGTCCTGGCCAGGACCTTTGGACGATCCCCTCTCTTGGGTTGGTTGGCCCGCCGACCCCCTTCCCAGACCTGCCAAAACAGGTACCTCCAGGATTCTCTCCTTTTGCCATTTCAGACCAATGCATGCATCTATCATCGGCCTCAATTCAGGGTGTCAGTGGGTCTGTCCTACTTCTACAAGTTCCCTTGACTACTTTCTATGACCACTGTGTACAACTACTGTCTACTTCCTGAAGACCAGGCATCTGGCCAAGGGAACCCTTCTCATGCCCCCAGCTATTGGAGGACTCTCCTCTAGCTGGTCAGTGGCTTCTCTCTCGAAAAGGAGGTGTGCACCAATGAGGATGCTCCTTGGTGTTACCCTTCTTCTACTGGGACTGATCGCCCCCTTTCTAACTCTCTAAATGGGATCCTCACAATCCAAATCGCCATGCTCTATGCCCTTAGGCTGTCTCCTGGCCAATTTACAACCTCTTGGCCTCCAGGGAGACATTAAATGCAAACACCTTGTTTTCTACTGCAATCAGGTTTGGCCTGAATACAAACTAGACAATGGATCCCAGTGGCCAGAAGGTGGCACTCCCGATTTAGATACTCAGAGATTTAGACAACTTTTGTCACCAAACGACAAAGTCGGAGAGATTCCTTATGCTCAAGCCTTCTTCTATCTTCGTTTGCATCCTTCTCTCTGTCAAAACTGTCCTACATCTCAAATTCTCCTAGCTCACACCTGACCTCCCCTTCCAGACTTGGATCAATCTTTTGATCCATCAGACCACTCTGTTCCCAGACCACCTCCTTATGCTCCAGATCCTTTACCAGCCCCTCCACCTTTTCCCTCTCTTCTCCACACCTGGTCTCCAGATGCTAGTCCTCAGCCACCCAACCCCTCCCCTTCTCCCCCTTCATCAGGTGACAACCCTGCCTCAGCTCCAGCTCCTTTATATCCCCTCCATGAAGTGGCTGGGATAAAGGGAACTGTCCAGATCCATATCCCCTTTTCTCTTTCCAATCTTTCCCAAATCGAAAAATGACGGGGATCTTTCCAGTCCAACCCAGACACATATCCTAAGGAATTCAGATATCTCACCCAGTCTTATGATCTCACCTGGCATGATGTTTTCATGATTCTCACTTCTACCTTGTCCCTCGAGGATAGGGAGAAGCTCTGGATAACAGCCTGACAACAGGCAGATGAGGTACATACCCAAAATAATAGGCAGCCTGTGGGAGCCATTGCCATCTCTCCCATGGACCCAAATTGGGACTAACAGGCCAGCCATGGGGACTGGGATCTCTGGGATAACATGATCACATGCTTGATTTATGGCCTCCAAAAGGCTACTCACAAATCAGTCAATTATGACAAGCTTAGAGAGATCACACAGAGATCCATCAAAAATCTCGGTGAGTTCCTAACCTGCCTCTCTGAGGCTTTACATAAATACACACATATTTAACTCCCCTACAGGCATGGCCCTCTTACACTCTCATTTTATTAGCCAATCAGCCCCTGATACTAAAAAAAAAAAAACTAAAAAAAACTTGAGGGTGGTCCAAATATGACCCAACAAGACCTCCTCAACGCAGCTTTCAAGGTTTTTAACAATAGGAAGGAGGAGGAGAAGAAGGATCTATACAAAAGAGATCAGGCCAGATACCGGCTCCTGGCTAATACTATCTGGAGATCACACACTCCAAAGCCGGCTGCCTCTAGGGGCAAGCCACCTGGGAACTGCCTCAAATGCAGTCAGCTGGGCCACTGGGCATGGGCCCATTCTAATCCCAGGCTTCCTCCCAGGCCCTGTCCTCACTGCAAACAGCAAGGTCACTAGGGGGTTGACCATTCCACTCGCCAGAGAGGGAGTGACCCAGTCCCCAACCCACAGCCTTTGGCTTCACGTCCATCCTTACTGGAACTTCTTGGATCCATCCAGGAGGAGGGCTGATGATGCCCAGGGCCTGGGGCCCCCACAGACATCACCACACATGAGCCAAGCGTAACTCTCCTCACAGCAGGTAAGCCAATCTCTTTTGTCATCAATACAAGGGCCACTTACTCTACCCTTCCAGAATATGCAGGACCAACAACTCCATCCTCTATCACAATAGTAGGGGTCACGGGATCAGAATACCCCCCATGGATCACTCAACCCCTTTCCTGCACCCTACATCACACCCAATTCACACACAAATTTTTAATAATGCCTCAATGCCCAGCCCCCTTACTGGGATGGGACATCCTTTCCAAATTTAAAGCTACCCTTACCCTAAACACTTTAACTCCAGCTACAATACTCCTGTTACAGGCCACTCCAGACCTGGCCCCTGAGGCTTCCACCTTCCCCTTCCCCTTGGACAAGTTTAATCCCATAGTATGGGACACTTCTTCTCCCTCCATTGCCATGCACCATTTCCCTATGCTTGTTAAGTTGTGGAACCCCTCTTTATTCTCTAATGTCCCACAATACCCCATCGCTAACAAACACCTAATAGGCTTAAAACCCATCGTACACAAACTCTTTTCTTCTCATCTCTTATGGCTTACCTACTCGCCTTTTAATATACCCATCCTTCTGGTTATAATGCCTAATGACTCATGCTGTTTAGTTCAAGACTTCAAGGACATTAATGCAGCCATTTTACCCATAACCCCAATCATTTCTAACCACTATACTCTTCTATCCACAATCCCAACAACAACCCATTTCTTCTCTGTACTTGACCTCAAAGATGTCCTTTTTTCTATCCCCTTACACCCTTTCTGTCAAAACCTGTTCACCTTCACTTGGACTGATCCTGATACACATTGTTCCCAACAACTCACCCGGACAGTACTACCTCAGGGGTTTCAGGATAGCCCCTACTTATTCAGCCAGGCCTTAGCTCAAGACTTATCTGAACTCCCCCCAATCTCTAGCACTTTAATACAATATGTGGATGACCTCCTCCTTTGTAGCCCCTCCTGTGAAGATTCACAGGCCCGCACTGTTGTTCTCCTTAATTTCCTGTCCTCCAGGGGATATCGAGTGTCCCCCAGCAAGGCCCAAATTTCTTCTCCTTCAGTCACCTATTTGGGAGTCCACCTCACCCCCAACACCAGAGAAATAACGGTGGATCACAAGAGTCTAATTTCTGAACTCCCTACTCCTACCACAAAGGGTGAAATCCTTTCTTTCGTGGGCCTTGCAGGGTATCTTCACCTATGGATTCCTAACATTGGTGTGCTAGCAAAGCCACTTTATGAGGCAGCCAGAGGGGATCCTGCCATTCCCTTAGATCCCACAAAGCCCCTTCATTCTCCCTTCCAGTGATTAAAAACCTCTCTCCTCACAGCCCCAGCTCTATCCCTCCCAAAACTATCTCATCCTTTTATCCTATTCGTCACCGAAACCCAAGGATTGGCAATTGGGGTTTTGGGATGAGAGGAAGGAGATATTTTCTCCCCAGTTGCATACCTCTCTAAACAACTAGACACCACAGCCTGAGCATGGCTCCCTGTTTATGAGCCTTGGGGGCAGCTGCCCTTTTAACACAAGAAAGTTCTAAACTAACTTTTGGACAACAAATAGTCATTTCTTCTTGCCATCATCTTCAAGACCTTCTCAGCCATAAGACCATGTCAATTCTCTCCCCTTCCCACCTACAACTTATCCACCTTATCTTTACTGAAAATTCCCAGTTCTCCTTTAGACCTTGCCCTCCCTTAATTCCAGCCACTCTCATCCCCAAACACTCACAACCCTTAGAACACAATTGCATGGAGGCTTTAGACCTCTTTCTCAACCCCTTTCCACACATCTCCCTGCATCCCATTACATGGTTTATAGATGGGAGCAGCATCCCCACGCCTGCCCCCCACGTGGGTTATGCCATAGTAAATCTAACACAAACTATTGAGGCTGCCCTTCTCCCCCCTAACACCACTTCCCAACAGGCAGAACTCATTACCCTCACCCACGCTCTCACACTGACAAGTAACAAACAAGTCAATATATACACTGATTCTAAGTGTGCTCACCACATCCTACACTCCTGTGCGGCCATATAGAAGGAGAGAGGATACATGACCACTCAGGGAGGGCCCATAAAAAATGGACATCTTATCAAGATACTTCTTGAGGCTGTGCAACTCCCAAAGG
Source organism: Galeopterus variegatus (assembly GCF_000696425.1). Classification (NCBI taxonomy): domain Eukaryota; kingdom Metazoa; phylum Chordata; class Mammalia; order Dermoptera; family Cynocephalidae; genus Galeopterus; species Galeopterus variegatus. The sequence continues at coordinate 646,812 of NW_007726387.1, read as the reverse complement.
AGGTTGGGGTTATACACTGCAGAGGACATCAAACCTCCAACGACCCCATAGCCCAGGGAAACAAACTGGTGTATCTAACCACAAAACAGGCTGCTCAATCACCCAGCCCCCACTCTTCCTCTCCCTTCCAGGTCCTTCTCATGGTCCCTATGCCCTCACCCCAGTACACACCCCAAGAAATACAACACCTCCAACAGTTGGGAGCACAGAGGAGGGACAACTGGTATACTCTCTCCAGTCGCTATGTCCTTCCTACCACACAAACTGAGCAAATCCTTTTTGTTTTTCATAATTCAGTTCATATAGGCTATGAACCCCTACTATGCCTTCTTCAGCCCTTATATTACTCTCCCCACATAGCCAAGTTACTTAAAGAAATCACTCAAAATTGTCCTTTGTGTATTCATTGCTCCAATCAAGGTGGCCTCTGAGTTCAGTCCTTTCCCACCCACCAGGCCAGAGGATACACTCCTGGCCAGGATTGGCAAATTGGCTTTACTCACATACCTCCCCACAAAAGGACACACTATCTTCTAACCTTAGTAGATGCCTTTTCAGGTTGGATTGAGGCTTTTCCCTGCACTTCAGAGGATGCTACAGCAGTAA
>NW_007726387.1:629423-645109 GCF_000696425.1 Galeopterus variegatus | reverse complement strand
GGAGCTGCCCCAAGACGGGTCCCAACCCGCTACCTCCAGTGTTGAAGACATCCTTGAGGGCCGGCCCGGTGGCGCACACAGTAGAGTGTGGAGCTTGGGAGCCTGCTGGCGCTCCCGCCGAGGGTTCGGATCCCATATAGAGACTGGTCCGCTCACTGGTTGAGCGCAGTGCGGGCGCAACACCGAGGGTTGTGATCCCGTTGCTGGTCGCGGTGCGGGCGCAACACCAAGGGTTGCGATCCTGTTACCGGTCATGAAAAAAGACAAAAAGGAAAAAAAAAAAAAAGACATCCTTGAATGGGTAACTGAATTAGCCTGGCAGGGCACCCTCTGCGATTACACCCCCAACTAGGTTACCCTCTACTCCTTTTTCCTACTATGCACCCTCTCAACCTCTCAGTCCCTGAATGCTCACTTTTTCCCTTCCTCTTGCTTCTTTTCCTACAGACACATAAGCCATACCCTATTTACAACGTATAACCAAGGTCTTGGTGGGTGGAAGGACACTTTCCAACCTCCCGGGTCTGCTACCCAGAATCCTTGGGGGGAACCCTACAGGACACATTCACATCCCTGACATATGTTCCCACAACGTGCTATGACCAGACAACTGCCACATCATGTTCTTACAGGGGTAGAAACTACTGGATAGCTCTTTCCAAAGAGGATTCTGCTGGAGTCCAGTGCCCCCCCCCAGTAAAAATATTTCTGCTTCACCCAAACCACTCACCTAGGCTATAACAATAGGGGAGGACTTCAGGACAAAACATGTCAGACCCCTGACCATGATGGGATTTATCTTTCTTCTTGGTCCCTGCCTCTTTTGGTGTTTCTCTAGTTTCTTACAGGAATGTATGCAGGCCAACCAAAAGGTCACCGAATTGTTCCTATGAGGAGGATATCAGGCCCCTCAGAATCAGCGACCCTTCCCCAGAGGAATACACTCTCCCCCCACAAAATCAATACCCACCCACCTAATAGTTTTGCCCGCCAACATAAATCTTTTATTTTTTCACATCTTTGCCCATCTCCAGCAGGAAGTAGCATCAGAAGAATGAGACCTTTGCCCCTTTTAACTTCTCCTAATACTTAAAAGGCAGGAATGATGGATCTTGGACGTGACTGGCACCATTTTTACACTGAGCACAAAATGGCCACCAGCCTTTCCCTTTCAAGAAACCTCGTGGTTTCTCAGAAATAGAAACTCCTCTACTTCTGCATGGGTGTAACCTTCCACCTGATTGCATCCACCACCCTTATCTTCCACACCAGCACCAAACCCCTCCCTGATTATGTCAGCCTTCCTTACAGTCTATAGAAGCTCTCCCACCCCCAGGCCTGGTGCTGCCCTCCATTTTGAGCTCAGCACAGCAGATTTTCTTCCTTTAATAAAGCTTGATTTGTACCCGGCATTTCGGCTCACTTTCAATTTCCTCTTCATTTCCTTCTCTGCCCTCTGTTTGTACCTTACACAACCTCTATTAAAGCTGAATTGAAATTATCTATTTATCTGTCTCCCCTCTATTAGAACTGACCCTTAGGGATATGAAGACGAAGGCAGGAGCATGTCTTGTTCATTTGTCTCCTTATTCTCAATTCTAGCACAGAGTCTATATTTATGGCCATGGAACGATATTCATGATACATTGGTGTAAGTGAAGAAAACAGGTTATAAAACAGTATGTTTACGGGCCAGCCCGGTGGCGCACTGCTACAGTGCGCCGCTTGGGAGCGTGGCAGTGCTCCCGCCGAGGGTTCGGATCCCATGTACAGACCGGTTCAGATCCCACGTACAGACCGGTTCCCGCTCACTGGCTGAGTGAGGTGCGGGCACAGCACAGAGGGTTGCGATCCCGAGGCCGGTCCCGGTCCAGTGCGGGTGCAACACCGAGGGTTGCAATCCGTTGCCGGACACGAAAAAAAGACAAAAAGGAAAAAAAGAAAAAACAGTATGTTTACGGTTTGAGCCCATCTTTACCAAAAAAAAAAAAAAAGTCAATCTCACAATTAACATAATTTGTGAATGTAAAGGTATTTGCCTGGTTGATTTAAGGTCTTTCTCCCTCACTAGGCTGAATGCTCCTTGAGGGCAAGGATCAGGTGTTCCCTGCTGTTTACCTGGTGCCTGCACAATGCCTATAATAAGCACTCATTATACATTTATTAAATGAAGTATCAGGAAGCCTAAATATTCAAGCCTTAAAGATGGTTGCCTCAGATGATGGAAATGGTTACTGTGCATGTTTTTCTTTGTACCTTTTGGTATTTATTAAATTTTTAGAAATGATAATTTGTCACTTTTATAAACATAAGAAAAATTAAAACTATTTTAGAAGGAAAGGAAGGAGGGAGGGAGGGAAGGGAGAAAGGAAGGAAGGAACTCAGAGGTCGACCCAGGCTGTAGTCCAGCTTCTTCCATCAGAGTAGATGATATGGTTTTGTCTCAGACATGGGACCTGGAGGGAGCTAAGAGTGCCAGGGATTAAAACAGAACCAGAGGAAGAATTATGAAGAGAGAGAGGTGCTAGGAGGGCATCTGGTTATTGGGTTCCTTCAACAAGATTCTTCACAGGCCTTTCATCAGCTACAGAACAAAATCCAGTCTCCTCAGCAGAGCCAGACAGCCCTTAATGAGTTTAGGTGCCTCCCCCATCTCCTCGCCCTCCACTAACCTCCTCGTGTGGGCCTCTAGAAATAAACAGATAGAATATAACCCTATTAATGTACTGTCGAATTCTGTTTGCTAGTATTTTGTTGAGGATTTTGAAATCAATATCAGGGATATTGGTCTGTAGATTTCTTTTCTTGTAGTGTCATTGTCTGAATTTGTATCAGTGCAACGCTACCCTTGTAGGATGAGTTTGGAAGTGTTCTTTCCACTTCAACTTGCTGGAAGAGTTTGAGGAGGATTGGTATTCATTCTGCTTTAAATATTTAGTAGAATTTACCAGTGAAGCCATCTGGTGCTGGGCTTTTCTTTGTTGCAGGGTTTTTTGATTACTGATTCAATCTCATTACTGGTTATAAGTCTGTCCAGATTTTCTATTAGTTCATAATTCAATCTTGATAGGTTTTGTTTTTCTGGGAATTTATCCATTTCTTCTAGGTTATCCAATATGTTAGTGTACAATTGTTTATAGTATTATTTTATAATTCTATTTATTTCCGGGGCATTGGTTGTAATGTCCCCTCTTTAATTTCTGATTTTAGTTATTTAAGTCTTCTCTATCTTTTTCCTAATGTAGAGAAAGCTTTCTTAATTTTGTTGATCTTTTTGAAGAACAAATTTTGGTTATGCTGATTTCTCTATTGTTTTCCTATTCTCTATTGCATTTATCTCTGGTCGAATCTTTATTATTTCATTCCTTCTTCTAGCTTTGGGTTAGGCTGCTCTTCTTATTCTAGTCCTTTAATGTGTACAGTTAGATTATTGATTGGAAACCATTTTACATTTTGCTTGTTTGTTGGCAGCTGGTCAATATGGGGAACTGAACCCTTGACCTTGGTGTTATCAGCACCACTCTACTTTCATTTTCATTCATCTCAACATATTTTCTAGTTTCCCTTGTATTCCTCTCTGACCTATTGGTTCCTTAAGAGTGTGTTGTTTAATTTCTATGTACAGTCATGTGTCGCATAAAGATGTTTTGGTCAACAACAGACCATAAATTCTATGGTGGTCCTATTAGATTATAATGGAACAGAAAATTTTCTTTTTTTATCTTTTAATTCCATTTTTTCACAACCTTCCCCCCCCCAATTTTATTTATATTTATTTTTGCAGGGTAAGGTGTGTTGTTTCAATACATGCATGTACTACACAGTGACTGACTTAGGGTAGATAGCATAGTTTTGTACCCATTAGTCCACCTCTTCTCTACTCCCCCTGACTCCTCCCCGCCCAGCCTCTGGTAAACGTTATTCTACTCACCACTTCTATGAGACCCACTTTTTTTTTTTTTTAGATTCCACATGAGCGAGATCATACGGTATTTGTCTTTCTGCGTCTGACTTACTTCACTTAACATGATGATTTCCAGTTCCATCCATATTGCTGCAAATGATAGGATACAATTTCTTTTTATTCCTAAATACTATTCCATTGTGTTTATATGCCACCATTTTTTTATCCATTCATCTGTTGATGGGCATTCACATTGATTCCATCTCTTTTCTATGTTCTTCATAATGCTATTTTTATGTTCTTTATGTTCTATTTTTATGTTTTTATGTTTTTTATGTTCTTCATAATGCTATTGTGAATAACGGTATGAGGAACTTGGAGTGCAGGTGTCTTTTTGATATATTGATTTCATTTCCTTTGTGTACATACCCAGTAGTGGGAGAGCTGGATCATAAGGTAGGTCTATATTTAGTTCTCTGAGGAACCTGCATACTGTTTTCCACAATGGATGTACCAATTTACATTCTCACCAACAATGTAGGAGAGTTCCCTTTTCTCTGCATCCTCACCAGCATTTATTATTTTCTGCCTTGTTGATAATAGCCATTCTAACTGGGATGGGATGATATCTCATTGTAGTTTTAATTTGCATTTCCTTGATGTTTAGTGATTTTGAGCATTTTTTCATGTGCTTGTGGGCCATTTGTATGTCTTCTTTTGAAAAATGTTCAGGTCCTTTGCCCATTTTTTAATTGGGTTATTTGGTTTTTTTGCTATTGAGTTGTTTCAGTTCCTTATATATTCTGGATATTTGTCCGTTGTCTGATGTGTGGTTTACAGACACTTTCTCTCATTCCGTAGGTTGTCTTTTCACTTTGTTGACAGTGTCTGTTGCTGTGCAGAAGTTTTTTAGTTTATGTTTTTTTTGCTATTGAGTTGTTTCAGTTCCTTATATATTCTGGATATTTGTCCGTTGTCTGATGTGTGGTTTACAGACACTTTCTCTCATTCTGTAGGTTGTCTTTTCACTTTGTTGACAGTGTCTGTTGCTGTGCAGAAGTTTTTTAGTTTATGTAGTCCCATTTTGTATTTTTGCTTCAGATGCCTGGGCCTTTGTTGTCTTGTTCAAAAGTGTTGCTTGTTCCCATTTTGTGTAACATTTCTCCTATGTTTTCTTCCAGTGGTTTCATAGTTTGGGTCTTAAACTTAGGTCTTTAATCTATTTTGAGTTGATTTTTGTGTATAGTGAGAGATAGGGGTCTAGTTTCCACCTTCTGCATATGGATATCCAGTTTTCCTAGCGCCATTTGTTGAAGAGGCTGTCCTTGCCTCATTGTATATTCTTGGCACCTTTGTCAAAAATCAGTTGGATGTAAGTGTGTGGGTTTGTTTCTGTGCTCTCTATTGTGTTCCATTGGTCAGTTTGTCTGTTTTTAATGCCAGTACCAAGCTGTTTTGGTTACTATACTGTTATAGTATATTTTTAAGTCAGGAAGTGTGATGCCTCCAACTTTGTTCTTTTTGTTCAAGCTTGCTTTAGCTACATAGGGTCTTTTGTGGTTCCATACAAATTTTAAGATAGTTTTTTTCTGTATCTGTGAAGAACATCATTGGTATTTTGATAGGGATTGCATTGAATGTGTAGATTGTTTTCAGTAACATGGACATTTTGATGATATTAATTCTTCCATCCCATGGAACATGGGATATATTTGCATTTATTTGTGTCTTCTTCAGTTTTTTTCATCAGTGGTTCACACTTTTCATTGTAGGGGTCTTTTACCTCCTTGGTTAAATTTACTCTTAGGTGTTTCATTTTTTTTTTGTAGCTATTGTGGATGGGATTATTTTCTTTATTACCTCCTCACCTATTTCTTTATTGGCATACAGGAAGATTTTTCTGTGTTGATTTTGTATCCTGCCACTTTACTGAATTAATTTATTAGTTCTAGTAATTTTTTGGTGGAATCTTTAGGGTTTTCTATGTATTCAATCATCTCATCTGCAAATAGGGATAGTTTGACTTCTTCCTTTCCGATATGGATGCCCTTTATTGCTCTCTCTTGCATTATTGTGCTGGCTAGACCTTCTAGGACTATGTTAAATAAGAGTGGAGAAAGAGGGCATCTTTGTCTTTTTCCAGATTTCAGAGGAAAACCCTCCAATTTTTGTCCATTCAATATGATATTAGCTGTGGGTTTGTTATATATGGCCTTTATTGTGTTGAGGTACATTCCTTCTATACCTAATTTATTGAGTGTTTTTATCACAAAGAGGTGTTGGATTTTATCAAATGCTTTTTCTACATTTATTGAAATGATCGTATTTTTTTCCCTTCATTCTGTTGATGTGATGTATCACATTTATTGATTTGCATGTGTTGAACCATCTTTGCATCCCAGAAATGAAACCCACTTGATCATGGTGAATGATCTTTTTAATGTGTTGTTGGATTTTGTTTGCCAGTATTTTGTTGAGGATCTTTGAATCTATGTTCATTAGGGATATTGGTCTGTAGTTTTCTTTTTTTGTTGCATCTTTTTCTGGTTTTGGTATAAGGTTAGCATTGGCCTTGTAGAGTGAATTTGGAAGTATTCCCTCCTCTTCAATTTTTTGGAAGGGTTTGAGAAGAATTGGTATTAGTTCTTCAAATGTTTGGTAGAATTCAGCAGTAAAGCCATTTGATCGTGGGGTTTTCTTTGTTGGGAGACTTTTATCACTGTTTCAATCTCATTACTCATTACTGGGATGTTTACGTTTTCCAGTTGTTCAGGATTCAACCTTGGTAAGCTATGTGTCCAGGAACTTAGCCTTTTTTTCTAGGTTTTCAGATTTGTTCACATATAGTTGTTCATAGTAGTTTCTTATGAGCCTTTATACCTTGTGGTATCAGTTGTAATGCCTCCTTTTTCATTTCTGATTTTATTTATTTGATTCTTTTCTCTTTTTTTCTTCATTAGTCTAGCTAAAGATTTATCAATTTTATTTATCTTTTTGAAAAACAAACCCTTTGTTTCACTGATCTTTTGTATTATTTTTAAAATTTCTGATTCATTTATTTCAGCTTTGATCTTTGCTATTTCTCTCCTACTGCTTTGAGTTTTGTTTTGTTCCTGTTTTTCTAGTTCCTTGAAGTGTAATGTTAGGCTGTTTGTTTGAAGTCTTTCTTCTTTTGTGATATAGGCCTTTATTGCTATAAAGTTCCCTCTTGGAACTGCTTTTGCTGTATCCCGTAGGTTCCGGTATGTTGTGTTTTCATTGTCATTTGCCTTTAGTAATGTTTTAATTTCCTTTTTGATTACTTCTGTGACCTATTTGTTTTTATAGGAGCATGTCTAATTTTCATGTATTTGTATGGTTTCTAGTGTTCTTTTTCTTGTTGATTTCTAGTTTTATTCAATTGTGGTCAAAGTAGTGGATATGGTTTTGATATATTTTTTTAATTTGTTAAGGCTTGCTTTATGACCTAACATATGGTCTATTCTAGAGAATGTTCCATGTGCTGCTAAGAAGAATGTGTATTCTGCATCTCGTGGATAAAATGTTATATATATGTCTGTTAGGTCCAATAGGCCTAGAGTAGAGATTAATTATAATGTTTCCTGGCTAATTTTCTACCTAAATGATCTGTCCTTTGCTGGAAGTGTGGTACCAAAGTCCCCAACTATTATTGTATTATAGTCTATTTCTCCTATTAGGTCTAATAGTAATTACTTTATTTAACTGGGTGCTCTGGAGTCGGGTGTGTATATATTTAGAATTGTTATATTCTCTTGTTGAGTTGATTTCTTTACCATTATATAATGACCTTTCTTATCTTCTTTTTACTTTCCTTGGCTTGAAGTCTGTTTTATCTGATATAAGTATAGCTACTTCTGCTCTTTTTTGGTTTCCGTTTGCATGAAATATTTTTTCCCATCCCCTCGCTTTCAGATGGTGTATGTCTTTGTAGGTGAAGTGAGTTTCTTGTAGGGAGCATATTGTTGGCTCTTGTTTTATAATCCATTGAGCCACTCTGTGTCTTTTAATTGGGGAATTTAATCCATTTACATTTAGAGTTATTGATATATAGGGACTTGTTACTGCCGTTTTGTTACTTTTTTTCTGGTTGTTTTTTTGACCCTTTTTCTTCTTTTTCTCTGATCTTACTGTCTTCCTTTGTGATTGAGTGGTTTTCTCTATCAGTGTGTTTTGATTTCTTGCTATTTATTTTCAGTATGTCTTCTTAAAGTTTTTAATGTTATGGTTACCATGAGGCTTACAAAAACCATGTTATAGTTGGAACACATTATTTTAGATTAATAACAACTTAACTTTGATATCTAAGAAAAAAGAAAGAACCAAAGCTTACTCTACTACCCCTTGGTGCCACTCCCTCCACCACCACTATTTGACATTTTGTTATCTCAAGGTATATCTTTTAATATTGCCTATCTCTTATGCAGTTGTATTTGTCATCATCTTGTTAAATTTATCCTTTAGTCTTCATACTAAAGATGTAAGCAGTTTATTCACACACAGACACAAACACCCCTACACACACACACACCCTTATGACATTGAAGTATTCTGAGGTTGTCTGTGAACTTACTCTGCTAATGAGTTATGAACTTTCAGATATTTTCTTGCTGCTCCTTAGTATTATCTTCTCTCTTTAGCATTTCTTATAAGGCAGACCTAGTGTTGGTGAACTCCCTTAGCTTTGTTCATCTGGGAAAGACTTTATTTCTCTTTCATATTTGAAGGTTAGTTTTGCTGGATAGAGAATTGTTGGCTGACAGTCTTTTTCCTTTAGCACTCTAAATATACCATCCCATTGGAACTGAAAAATTTCTATTGCCTAGTGACTTTGTAGCCATTGTAACATTGTAGCACACTTCAAAAAAATAAATTTAGTCTACATGTTCAGTGTTTATAAAATCTACAGTCGTGTACAGTAGTGTTCTAGGCATTCATATTCACTCACTGCTCACTCACTGAATTACCCAGAGCAACTTCCAGTCATGCAAGCCCCATTCATGGTAAATGCCCTGTACAAGTGTACCACTTTTTATGTATCATACCATGTTTTTATTGTATCTTTCCTATATTTAGATACACAAATACTTACCATTGTGTTACAATTGCCTACAGTATTCAGTACACTAACATGCTACACAGGTCTGTAACCCAGGAACCATAGGCTCTATGATGCTCCCACAACAACAAAATTGCCTAATGATTTATGCCCATCATTAAGTGACTCATGAGTATATTTGTGCATTTTCCACTTTTCTTTGTATTATTGATTTTTAGTTTTATTCCATTGTGGTCAGAAAAGATATTTTGTATGATTTCAGTCTTTTTAAATGTATTAAGATTTGTGTTGTGGTCTAACACATAGTCTATTCTGAAGAATGTTTCATGTGCACTTGAGAGGAATGTTTATATGACTGCTGTTGAGTAGAGTGTTCTATATATGTCTGTTAGGTCTAATTGATTTATAGTGTTGTTCAAGTTCTCTATTCCCTTTTTAAATTTGTTTTCTTTATTATGTTTTATTCACCCATTTTTTTGTCATTACAACCAAATTTGAAGACATCAAAAGGATTATAAGAGAATACTATGAATAATTATTGAACAACAAATTAGAACATCTAAACGAATTGAATAAATTCCTAGATCCAAAACACATACCAAGACTGAATCATGAAAAAACAAGAGTTTGAACAGAAATATAGCTAGTAAGATGCCAATTACTCAAAAATTTTTTCACATTTTAAAAATCAATAACAATTCCTTAATGTAATCAAACATTAAACATGTTTAAATTTCTCTAAATTTCTCCCCATCCCTCTCTCTTTCTTAGAATTGATTTGTTTATATCAGGATCCAATGAAGTTCTGCTTTTTGCATTGGTTGCTATGTCAGCTGTTTCTTAAGTTTCTTTTAAATTATAGGATCCCCCTTCATCTAATTTTTTCTCCTTTACTGCATAGTTTCCCAAGGTCTGGATTTGCTGGCTCCATCCCAGCAGTTTCATTTAACACATTCCACCATCCCCTGCATTTCCTGATGATTGGTTGCTGGATCCTGAGGCTTGGTCTCACTCAGATTAAATTCAGCTTCAGAGGTATATGTTCTTACTGCAGGAGGCCCATTATGTCTGATCATCTCTCTGTGACGTTGGCAGACATTGATGATCATTTGCTAGATTCATCATTTCTGTAGGAGTTTGCAAAATACCATATTCTGATTATTTTATTCCCTCTTGATTTACTAACTGGGATACTTCACTAGAAGTGTTCCCCCCTCAGCTATTTATGGTTATCCTGAGGAATAGTCATATAGGAAAGACAGGATAAATGCTTGACTCTTCCCTTTTACTTACTAGTTTTAGAAAAATGAATTCTTTCCCTGTTGCTGTGGATTGATTGAAGTGTGTCCCCCAAAATTCATATATTAGAAGTTTAATTCCTACTGTAACTGTTGAAAGTGGGAAATCCTATTATGGTAATTTTTTTATTTTTTTATTTTTTTAAAAGATGACTGGTAAGGGGATCCTAACCCTTGACTTGGTGTTGTCAGCACCACNGTTAGTTTTGCTGGATAGAGAATTGTTGGCTGACAGTCTTTTTCCTTTAGCACTCTAAATATACCATCCCATTGGAACTGAAAAATTTCTATTGCCTAGTGACTTTGTAGCCATTGTAACATTGTAGCACACTTCAAAAAAATAAATTTAGTCTACATGTTCAGTGTTTATAAAATCTACAGTCGTGTACAGTAGTGTTCTAGGCATTCATATTCACTCACTGCTCACTCACTGAATTACCCAGAGCAACTTCCAGTCATGCAAGCTCCATTCATGGTAAATGCCCTGTACAAGTGTACCACTTTTTATGTATCATACCATATTTTTATTGTATCTTTCATATATTTAGATACACAAATACTTACCATTGTGTTACAATTGCCTACAGTATTCAGTACACTAACATGCTACACAGGTCTGTAACCCAGGAACCATAGGCTCTATGATGCTCCCACAACAACAAAATTGCCTAATGATTTATGCCCATCATTAAGTGACTCATGAGTATATTTGTGCATTTTCCACTTTTCTTTGTATTATTGATTTTTAGTTTTATTCCATTGTGGTCAGAAAAGATATTTTGTATGATTTCAGTCTTTTTAAATGTATTAAGATTTGTGTTGTGGTCTAACACATAGTCTATTCTGAAGAATGTTTCATGTGCACTTGAGAGGAATGTTTATATGACTGCTGTTGAGTAGAGTGTTCTATATATGTCTGTTAGGTCTAATTGATTTATAGTGTTGTTCAAGTTCTCTATTCCCTTTTTAAATTTGTTTTCTTTATTATGTTTTATTCATCCATTTTTTTGTCATTACAACCAAATTTGAAGACATCAAAAGGATTATAAGAGAATACTATGAATAATTATTGGACAACAAATTAGAACATATAAACGAATTGAATAAATTCCTAGATACACAACACATACCAAGACTGAATCATGAAAAAACAGAGTTTGAACAGAAATATAGCTAGTAAGGGCCGGCCCGGTGGCACGCTGCTACAGTGCGCCGCTTAGGAGTGTGGCGGCGCTCCCGCCGAGGGTTCGGATCCCATGTGGAGACCGGTTCCCACTCACTGGCTGAGCGCAGTGCAGGCGCAACACCGAGGGTTGCGATCCTGTTGCCGGTCTCCGGTGCGGGCGCGACACCGAGGGTTGCAATCCCGTTACCGGTCAGTAAAAAAGACAAAAAGGAAAAAAAAAAAAAAGAAATATAGCTAGTAAGATGCCAATTACTCAAAAAATTTTTCACATTTTAAAAATCAATAACAATTCCTTAATGTAATCAAACATTAAACATGTTTAAATTTCTCTAAATTTCTCCCCATCCCTCTCTCTTTCTTAGAATTGATTTGTTTATATCAGGATCCAATGAAGTTCTGCTTTTTGCATTGGTTGCTATGTCAGCTGTTTCTTAAGTTTCTTTTAAATTATAGGATCCCCCTTCATCTAATTTTTTCTCCTTTACTGCATAAAGTTTCCCAAGGTCTGGATTTGCTGGCTCCATCCCAGCAGTTTCATTTAACACATTCCACCATCCCCTGCATTTCCTGATGATTGGTTGTTGGATCCTGAGGCTTGTTCTCACTCAGATTAAATTCAGCTTCAGAGGTATATGTTCTTACTGCAGGAGGCCCATTATGTCTGATCATCTCTCTGTGATGTTGGCAGACATTGACGATCATTTGCTAGATTCGTTATTTCTGTAGGAGTTTGCAAAATACCATATTCTGATTATTTTATTCCCTCTTGGTTTACTACCTGGGATACTTCACTAGATAGAAGTGTTCCCCCCTCAGCTATTTATGGTTATCCTGAGGAATAATTCATATAGGAAAGACAGGATAAATGCTTGACTCTTCCCTTTTACTTACTAGTTTTAGAAAAATGAATTCTTTCCCTGTTGCTGTGGATTGATTGAAGTGTGTCCCCCAAAATTCATATATTAGAAATTTAATTCCTACTGTAACTGTTGAAAGTGGGAAATCCTATTATGGTAATTTATTTGTTTATTTATTTTTTAAAAAGATGACTGGTAAGGGGATCCTAACCCTTGACTTGGTGTTGTCAGCACCATGCTCTCCCAAGTGAGCCAACCAGCCATCTCTATATAGGGATCCGAACCCATGGCCTTGGTGTTATCAGCAACACACTCTCCCAAGTGAGCCACGGGCCGGCCCCTATCATGGTAATTTGAAGGTGGGGCTTTGAAGAAGTGATTACATTGTAGGACCATGCCATAGCAAATGGATTAATAATGGTGGTCAGAGGCATGGTTTGAGGTCTTTAAAAGAAGAGCAAATGAGAGGTTAGTCTCTCTCTGCTCCACCATCTTCTGCCAGGCGAGACCCCTGCAGTACTGTCACATACCCTGCCATCACTGCTGCCACCACCAAGGCCTTCACCTGCTGTGTTCCCTGGACTTTGGACTTCCCAGCCTATGAAACTGTAAGAAATAAATTTCATATTCTTACAAATTACCCAATTCCAGGTATAAGCAACAGAAACATACTAAACATCTTCATCTTCCATAGAGACAGATAGTTTGTTTGCTTTTGTATCATTGTCATTGTGGTTTTTTTGTGGTGGCAAGATTTAGTTTCTTTCTCTTTCTCATTTGCATTTTTTCTCCATCAGTGGGTTTGGTTCTTTCTTGGGTGTTTGTGCTAGTGACTGTCATTTTTTGGATTCCAGATGCCCTTATTTAGTAATAAGAAAACTAAAAATCCAATTAAAAATGAAGCATTGGACAGATCATCTTAGGCAACAAATCAACAAGAAACACAGGATTTAAACTACGCTTTAGACCAATTGGACCTGGCAGATATCCACAGAACATTTCATCCAACGACTACAGAATATACATTCTTCTCATCAGCACATGGAATATTCTCCAGGATAGACAACGTGTTAGATCACAAATCAAGTCTCAACTAATTTAAAAAACTGAAATCATTTTAAGTATCTTTTCAGACCACAACAGATTAAACCTAGTAATCAATAACAAGTGAAACTCTGGAAACTATACAAATACATGGAAATTAAACAACATGCTGCTGAGATCCAATCAAGATGGCGGAATAGACGGCCTGAAGTGTCACTCTCTCCCACAAATCAACCAAATTTACAACTATAAAAATGTAACGTCAGCCAAACGAGAGCCACTGGAGCTCAGGGGAAGAGGAAGAGAAACCTACGGAGTTCATGAAGGGAGGAGAAACCTACGGAGTTCATGAAGGCAGGAGAAACCACGATGAGAGAAAGAAAAAACTGCTATGAGCATTTTGGGCCGCGGCTGCTTTAAGGCTGAAGCTGATAAGCACATGGAGCAGGAGCCGGCAGAAGCCACAGCTGTGCCCTTCAGATGAAGTTGCATGGAGGCTGGAGGGGAGAAGAGGGCCTTGGTGGCCCCCAGGACATCAAGACCACTAATAGGGTTCCCATGGACCCACGCAGGAGTGTGGAGTCAGAACAGCTGAAAAAAGGGAGCCATTCAGAGTCTGGTGAGTCATTGCAAGGGACTGGCACAGGGCCCATCCCATGGGAAGTGTTTGGAGCACGAGTGGTGGGGAGACAGCCCACCAGGAGAACACTGGGACACAGCAAGGACAGCTGATCTGCCCCCCAATCAGCACAGGACCACTCAGAGGAGACTGGTCAGGAATATAAAACTGCATGGGGTGCAGTTTGATGAGAAAACACAGGCCCAGATCAGAGATTCTACACAACACAGATCCACTGGGTCTCTGGAGAGCCAGAAGTACCTATAAGGTCAACCATTAAACCTTGAGCTGCACAAAAAGCCTTCCCTAGGGAAACAGCAGCAAAGCAGCAATTTAAACAACCAAACAGCTCAAGTACTGGTTCCCACAGGAAGTTCCCCCATGTTAGAAGCAAAGGACAAAATATTAGTTCTGTCCCAGGCACACCACCAGCACCTTGGGGCCTACCTGGGAACTGGAAGCTTGGATCTGGGGACTGGACCCCACTCCCATTTCCAGGCAAACTGTGCCAATGCCTCGGGGCCAGCCTGGGGACCTGAATCATGGAGAAGGGGAATGGATCCCCCTCCCACAACCAGGCACACCACACCAGCACCTTGGGGTATGGACCCGGGGTATGGAATTAGGGACCAGACCATCCTCCCACAACCAGGTGCAACATGCCAGCACCTCGGAGCCCACCCAGGGACCCAGAGCATGGAGAAGGGGACCGGACCACCCTTCCACAACCAGGCACACCATGCCAGCACCTTGGGGCCTGCCCGGGGACCCGAGGCAAAGAGAAGGGGAATGGACCTCTCTCCCAGAACCAGGCACACTGAGCCAGTGCTTCAGGGCCCACCCTGGGGCCTAAGGCATGGAGAAGGGGACTGGACCTCTCTCCCACAACCAGGCACACTGCACAAACACCTTGGGGCCCACCCAGGGACCCGGGATATGCAGTCGGGGACCGGACCACCCTCCCACAACCAGGCACAACATGCCAGCAACTCGGAGCCCACCCAGGGACCTGGGG
The DNA here is from genome assembly GCF_000696425.1 of Galeopterus variegatus. Lineage (NCBI taxonomy): Eukaryota > Metazoa > Chordata > Mammalia > Dermoptera > Cynocephalidae > Galeopterus > Galeopterus variegatus. The sequence goes on along the minus strand of NW_007726387.1, from coordinate 630,109 downwards.
CATGGAGAAGGGGACTGGACCTCCCTCCCAGAACTAGGCACAACATGCCAGCACCTCAGAGCCCACCCAGGGACCTGAGGCATGGATAAGGGGACTGGACCTCTCTCCCACAACCAAGCACACTGCACCAGTGCCTCAGAGCCCGCCCAGGGACCCAGGGCATGGAGAAGGCGACTGAACCTCTCCCCGACAACCAGGCACACCAAGCCAGTGCCTTCGGTCCCACCCAGTGACCTGAGGCATGGAGCCAGGAACCAGACCCTCCTCCCACAACAAGGCACAGCACGCTAGTACCTCAGGGCCCACCCAGGGACCCGGGGCAAGGAGAAGGGGACTGTACCTCTGTCCTACAACCAGGGACACGGTGCCAGCACCTCAGGGCCTGCCCAGCCCAGAGGCATGCAGAAGGGGACTGGACCCTCTTCCTACAACCAGGCACACTGCACCAGTACCTTGGGGCCTGCCCAGGAACCCGGGACATGGAGAAGGGGACTGGACCCCTTACCCACAACCAGGCACATGGCGCCAGCACCTTGGGGCCTGCCCAGGGACCAGAGGGATGGAGAAAGGGACCAAACACACCCCACAACCAGGCATACCGCCAGTGCCAAGGAGTATGCCAAAAACAGCACCTCCACATGGGTGGCCCACCACAGCCACCACAATAACCATGGCTGCTGCAAAAG
>NW_007726387.1:610099-628423 GCF_000696425.1 Galeopterus variegatus | reverse complement strand
GTAACCGTTATTCTTTCAGAAGGAGAGAAGAAATCTAGGGCAATTAGAGGGGGGAGGGGGGAGGGAATGGGGGATGGGGATAGGTTGGACAAGGGACATAAAGAATAATTATGATTTGTAGCAATATATATGCTAGTAATATTGATTTAATCAACATACCTCAATATTCAACCCAAAAAATATGTATAATCGATTTTGATTCAATAAATAAAATAAATTTTAAAAAAACAACAACAAAAAAACATGCTCCTAAATGACCTATGGGTCCAAGAACAAATTAAACAGGAAATCAAAACATTTCTTGAAATTAATGAAAATAAAGACACATCATACCAAAACCTGTAGAATAATGCAAAAGCCTGCTAAGAGGGAAGTTCATTACAATAAATTCTTACATCAAAAGAGTAGAAAGATTTCAAATAAATAACCTAATGGTACACCTCAAAGATCAAGAAAAATAAGAACAATCCAATCCCAAAATTAATAGATGGAAAGAAATAATTAAGATCAGAGCAGTTCTAAAAGAAATAGAGACCAAAAAAATGATACGAAGAATCAACGAAACAAAAAAAGTTGGTTTTTTGAGAAGATAAAATAGACAAACCATTAGCTAGGCTATCTAAAAGAAAAAGAGAGAAGCCCCAAATAACAAAAATCAGAAATAAAAAAGGAGATATTACAACTGATACCACAGAAGTAGAAAGAATAATTAGAAACTATTATAAACAACAATGCACAAATTTGAAAACCTGAAGGAAATGGATAAATTTCTGGACACATACAAACAACCAAGACTGAACCAAGAAGAAACAGAAAACCTGAACAGACCAATAATAAGCAACGAGATTGAAGCAGTAATCAGCAGTCTCTCAATAAAGAAAAGCACAGGACCAGATGCCTTTAATGCTGAATTCTGCCAACCCTTTAAAGAGGAATTAATACCAATTCTCTTCAAACTATTCCAAAAAATTGAAACAGGCCATTTTCCCAAACTCCTTCTATGAGGCCAGCATCACACTGATACCAAAACCAGACAAAGATATAAGAAAAAAAGAAAACTACAGGCCAATATCTCTGATAAACATAGATGCAAATATCCTCAACAAAATATTAGCAAACAGCAACACCTTAAAAAAATTTTATATCGGGCCGGCCCAGTGGCGCACTGCTATAGTGCGCCGCTTGGGAGGCGCGGTGGCGCTCCCGCCCGAGGGTTCAGACCCCACATACAGACCGGTTCCCGCTTACTGGCTGAGCGAGGCGCGGGAGCAACACCGAGGGTTGCGATCCCGTTGCCGGTCCCGGTCCGGTACGGGGGCGACACTGAGGGTTGCGATCCGTTGCCGGACACGGAAAAAGACAAAAAAAAAAAAAAAATTTTATATCAAGATCAAGTGGGATTCATCCTAGGGATGCAAGAATGGTTCAACATATGCAAGTCAATAAATGTGATACACCACATCAACAGAATTGAGGACAAAAAACATACGATCATCTCAATACATGCAGAAAAAGCATTTGACAAAATTCAACATCCGTTCATGATAAAGACTTTCAGCAAATTAGATACTGGAGGAAAGTATCTCAACACAATAAAAGCTGTATATGACAAACTCACTGCCAATATCATCCTGAATGGGGAAAGGCTTTCAGAATGGGAACAAGACAAGGATGCCCACTCTCACTACTCCTATTTAACATAGTACTGGAAGTACTAGCCAGAGCAATCAGGCAAGAGAAAGAAAACAAAAAGGCATCCAGATTGGAAAAGATGAAGTCAAACTGTCCTTGTTTGCAGATGACATGATCCTATATACAGAAAAACCTAAAGACTCTACCAAGAAACTCTTAGAGCTGATAAACGATTTCAGTAAAGTTGCAGGATACAAAATCAACATGTAAAAATCCGTAGCATTTTTATACTCCAATAACAAACTAGCAGGAAAAGAAATCAAGAAAGGGAGCCCATTTTCAATAGTCACCAAAAAACCCAAATACCTAGGAATAAGTTTAACCAAGGAGGTGAATGATCTTCACAATGAACACTACAAATCACTGCTGAAAGAAATTAAAGAAGACACTAAAAGATGGAAAGACATTCCATGTTCTTGGACTGGAAGAATTAACATTGTGAAAATGTCCATACTGCCCAAAGTAATCTACAGATTTGATGCAATCCCCATCAAAATACCAATGACATTCTTCATGGAAATAGAAAAAACAATCCTAACATTCATATGGAAAAACAAAAGACCACCAATAGCCAAAGCAATCCTGAGGAAAAAAAAAAAAAAATCCAGAGGCATAACACTACCTGACTTCAAATTATACTACAAAGCTATAGTAACCATAACAGCATGGTAGCGGCATAAAAACAAACACTTGGACTGATGGAACAGAAATAGAGAACGCAGAAATCGACCCACATACTTACAGCCAACTGATCTTGACAAAGGCAATGGGAACATAAGTTGGGGAGAAGACTGCCTCTTCAATAAATGGCAACACCCAGTTCAAGGGTTCAGATCCCTGCACTGGCCAGCCGCCAAAACATGAAATAAAATTAAATGGTGCTGGGAAAAGTGGACATCCAAAATCAACTTGAAATGGATAAAAGACTAAATGTAAGACCTGAAACTATAAAACTCCTAAAAGAAAACATAGGGAAAAAACTTCAGGAAGTAGGACTGGACAAAGACTTTATGAATAAGACCCCAAAAGCACAGGCAGCAGGAAAAAAAAATGAACAAATGGGATTATATCAAACTAAAAAAGCTGCTGCACAACAAAAGAAACAACAGAATGAAAAGGCAATGTACAGAGTGGGAGAAAATGTTTGCAAACTATGCATCCAATAAGGGATTAATATCCAGAATAAACGAGGAACTCAAACCACTTAACAGTAAAAAAAAAACAAGTAACCCAATTAAAAATGGTCAAAGGAGCTGAATAGGAATTTCTCAAAAGAAGATATACAAATGGCTAACAGACACATGAAAAAGTGCTCAGCATCACTATCAGGGAAATGCAAATCAAAACCACATTGAGATATCATCTCAACCCAGTTAGACTGGCCATTATCAGAAAGACAGAGAATAACAAATGCTGGCAAGGATGTGAGGAAAGGGGAACCCTCTTACACCATTGGTGGGACTGTAAATTACTGCAGCCATTATGGAAAACTGTATGGAGATTTCTCAAACAACTACAGATAGAACTACCATAAGGTCCAGCAATCCCATGGCTGCGTATATACCCAAAGGAATGGAAATCACTGTGTCAAAAGTATACCTACACTCCCGTGTTTATCACAGCTCTATTTACAATAGCTAAGAGTTGGAACAACCTAAATGTCCATCAATAGATGACTGGATAAGGAAAATGTAGTATACGTGCATGATGGAATTCTACTCTGCCATAAAAAAGAATGAAATTCTGCCATTTACAGCAACATGAATGAACTTAGAGAAAATTATATTAAGTGAAATAAGCCAGGCACAGAGAGAGAAATACTGCATGTCCTCACTCATAAGTGGGAGCTAAAAAAAATAAACAAATAAAAAAAGAAGAAAGACATAACAATCACAATAATTTGTTGTGCTTTCCAAAGGAGAGATAGAACTGAGGCTACCAGAGGTGGGAAAGGAGGAGTGGGAGAGGGGATTAGCAGGAAAATGGTAAAGAGACACCATTAAAATGTTTACATTGTATAATGTTGAATACACTAATTCTTCTGATTTGAGCATCACATATTGCACACAGTTATTGATACTCAACTCTGTACCCCACAGATATATATGTTCAATCAATTATGTTTCAATCAATAAAATTTTTTAAAAAAATAAAAAAAAGATTAGTATTATCATTTAATTCTATTTTTCCACTAACTTTTTGAAGTATCCTAATATATATGTATACAATGGACTATTATTCAGCCATAAAAAGTAATGAAGTCCTGATACATGCTAAGACATGGGTGAACCTTGAAAACTCTATGCTAAGTGAAGGAAGCCAGTCACAAAAGACTATATGTTGTATGATTTCATTTATATGAAATGACCAGAAAATGCAAATTTGTAGAGACAGAAAGCAGATCAGTAGTTGCCTGAGACTGGAGGTGAAAGTGAGGATTGACTGCAAATACTCATGAGGGAAATTTCTGCTGTGTTAGAAAAGTTCTAAAAGTGGATTGTGACAATGGTTGCACAACACTATAAATTTACTAAAAATATTCACTGTACACTTACAATAGATGAAGTTTTGCAGTACGTAAGATATATTTTAATAAAACAGTAAAACATTTTTAATGAATTTCAGAAATACTAGTTCTTTTTTTTTTTCTTGGGCAGGTGGTCAGTACAGAGATCCAAGCCCTTGACCCTGGTGTTATAACACCATGCTGTAACCGGTCTAACTAACCTGCCAACCTACTAGTTAATTATTGGTTGACAATTTGCTACAGGAACTTTCTGGGAATTAGTGACAAGAGACACATGCAAAAATAGAAAGAGAAAGAATTTATTTAGAAAAATTAATACATTGAGGAGGGTCTGCAGGGGATGGCTAGTGAAAAACTTTGGGAATGGCAAGAAATTGGTCAGGAAACTCTCCAGGCTGAGAGGCAAGGCCTAGAAATGGAGACATACTGGGCCTGGTTCTGGCAACTGCAACGGAGGGGATTTAGGCGACCTTAAAGAATACAGTTCCACACTTATGCCCAAGGGGGCGCCAGAGAAGTAAGCTCCAGTGGTGGCTGCAGACATTCCCAGCCTCTGATGCTGGGGCACTGTACTGGTTCATTCAAAACCTGACCCAGGTTCTTTAGAGACCTGGACTCTCCATTTCCTTTTTTTTCCTGTGAGGAGGGAATTTGCCTGAAGGTTGCTTCCTTTTAAGTCTGAAAATGCGGCAGGGAGAGCCAAGTGAGGCCCTGTGACTCTCTCCAGGGGAGAGGCAGCAGTTACTGTCCAAAGAACCTGCCATTAAGAGCTTTTACAAAATGACACATGCTGTTTTCTTCCTCTCCCTCCGTGACTCAGATTCACATTTCACACAGACCTTTGACTGTGTTTTCTTTCCTCTGCTTTGACTGCTAGCCAGCAGACTGTCCACAGTGTTTTCCCACTCCGTCTCCCTAGTCTGAATCAGCCTGGTAAAAACATCAGCTGGAAGAAATCTGTGTTTATGGGATAAATTCCTCTACAATAAATACCTTTGCAATGAAAATCTCTGTTTAACCAAAAGTACTCCACAGCCCAGCTTACGTCTATCCTAGCTCAAGCAATAGTCCATGAAACAAAATTTTATTCCATACCACATATTTGGACAACCCAGTCAAGCTACTTGTAAGGAGATTTGACCTGTTATACTTTCTTTTCCCCAAGGAGCTTGAGAAATAAGTAGAGGCAAAAACAGAACCCCCTCCATTCTTGGAGAGTATTTTCCCACATGCACTCATTTTTAAAATTAAGTTCCCAGGAAATCTTTGTAAATACTTTTCCCAATAGTCTATCGCATCCAGGACAAGGAAAAGAGATAGGCTCCAGATTGGATAGACAGGGATCTTCCCAGAAGGAAATGATGGGAACTTAATATTCAAGCAGGCCCTAATCCAGAGAATTGTAGGAAATGATCAAGGGATCAGAAATGAATCAAGTTATAAGAAACAAAAGTAACATTCCAAAAAGGTGACAGTACTGTTAAAGCCTGAGGCTGTACTAATGTTCTAATGAGAATCAAGTCCTTAAAAATTACGGTACCTACATCATATGACAGAATTAACTGCATCAATAGTTCTTCTATACAGTATTGCTAAGAGCAAGATGTTACATACTTCTAAGAGCATTATTGTTGTGGGAAGTCATTTTCTTCCTCCCCCAGGTCCGTAAAATAGAAACTTCCACTTAAGAAGAATTGTGAAGAGAGCATTTATCTTCGTGCTATTTCCCTTCTCTGCTCTCCCCAAGGAAGGAGTGACTCATGCAACTGGGCCAGTGAGTAAGAAACTGAGCATGCTTGGTCTCTTTTACATCCTTCTCCTTGGACTAGCCTGCCCATTAGACCGGTACCCCCCCACACTCCAGCCTCCCCAGTAGTTCTAGGGGCAAGTATTAGGAAGTGTGATTGTGAGCCCAGGCCTGTGGCTTCTCCACTTTGGCCTCACCCTCACTAAAGCTGATGCTTTTATCTCCACCTGTCTGATTCTTGTGTCTATTTCTCAAAAGGTCTGAATTCAGAGGGGCTAAGAGCTGCAATTTACTGATCTCTTTGAAGCCCCCCAATCAAGACTTCAAATAGCCCTGCTTTTATCTCCACCTGTCTGATTCTTGTGTCTATTTCTCAAAAGGTCTGAATTCAGAGGGGTTAAGAGCTGCAATTTACTGATCTCTTTGAAGCCCCCCAATCAAGACTTCAAATAGCCCTGTCACTGAAAAGTTTGAAAACCAGTGAATAATGCAAAGAAATGACTCTAGCAGGAGACTAAATTCACTGTATGCCTTTGAGCAAGGAGTGAGCAGTTCAGTCAGGGACAGGAGCCACCTCTTGCAGAAGAGAATGTTCTTAAGGGGCATGTCCATGCGGCAATGAGGGAGGAAGAGACAGCTTTCCAGAAGCCTGGATTTGGGGCCCAGCATCCCTTCCAGATTTCCTCATGTCTCAAGTGTGAAGTGGTAGCAAGGGCTCCAAACTGAAACCCAGAAAACTCATGTGAAGTCCCAGCTCTTATCAGATGTGCAGCCTTTACCATTTTGAGCCTCAGTTTTCTTATTTGTAAGTGAGCAAAATTTCATTCCCACCTACTCTATAGGATTACTGTGAGAATCACATTATATCATGTATATTATATCATGTATGTGAATGTTGATGTACACTGGAGAAAGCATGAGAGAAATATAAGATAGTATTAAAAAATGATGATGAGAAGGTAGAACATATTTTGGGGTGAAAGTGCTGGATAGTTTCCATTTGCTCCTCCAAATTCACTCTCCATTCTGATCATTGTGTCCTGGAGGCTGAATTGTCTGAACTGCTTCCATGGGCTCCCTTGCCTTTTGGCTGCTGTTTGAGATTAATCAATTAGGAGCAACAGAAGGAACTGGATAGGGGAGACTTGGCTGATTGCATTAGATTCTTCTGGTACCATCCCTGCTGGGTCTCTTCATGTTGGCTGCATCTCTCTACAGAGGGCACAGCTCGTGTCAAACTGCTTTTCCAAAGCTTTCTTCCCAGACCAGCAGCATTGCCATCATGAGGGAATTTATGTAAAATCTTAATACTCCAGTCCTACCTCAGACCTACTGAAGCAGAAACTCCAGGATGGGGCCAGCAATTTGTGTTTTAACAGGTCCTCCAGGTGATTCAGATGCATACTAAAGTTTGAGAATCACTGCAGTAAGGACCTACTCCCTTTTCTTTGCTCGCAGTAACATTAAGAGCTGGACCCTGAAAAATGGTGAGGCAGGCTAAGCTTGTCTCCAAATGTTCTCCTTAATCCACTTTAAAAAAACAATTTTCTTCACCCCCCCACCTGCCCCACCCCCATAGACACTTGGTATCCTCAAGCTGTACCTCCCCAGAGTTTACCTTCTTTGAACTTTTCCAGAGCACACTCAGAATTTAAAGGAAAAGGGTCCTAGCCCATTGCTGACATGTTGTCTAATTAGGCCTGATTGCCTGAAGCAGGCCCTCAAGTGGACCTATCTCAGGAACAGAAGGCCTTGCCACTTAGTAACTGTGTGATCTTGGGAAAGTTACAAGGAAAGATATAAACAATCAAATTCTTGGAATTTAAAGGGACCAATGCTTGAATACATATTATAACATCTCACTGAGGCGTGATCCATCTTCTATTTCATTTTCTACTGAAAATAATTTCTACCACTCATTAAGCACCTCTTATGGGCCAGGGCCTGGGCTTGACATGTTGTATAGATCAGTGATAATCCTGAAAGCAACTAACCCTGGGATACAGCCCAATTCCTTGTTGCTTCCCCCAAACCCTGTTTACCTTTGTAAATAGTACTTTTATTATACTATCCTCAAATTATTCATTTTGAGTGTGCCATCATTTCCTGCAGGACTCATGTTGTATACTGTAACCTTCTTGGGATCTCAAAAATAAGACAACTGCTTTGTATTCCACCTGTGAGAAGGAGATCCCCACTGACCAAGGTGAAAGGAAAAAAATCTGTCAATGGGATACCCAAATAAGATCTAATTAGAGATCATCATGGGCTGCAAACTCCCAAAATCCTTTAGGAAAAAGCTCACAGTGGATCTCTGTTTCAGGAAATGTCTCTGTTTGGTAAACTAAGAAATGATGTAACATCCTTGCAAGACATATGACTAAGATCTGAGGTTTTTGTGTGGGTTTGGGCCGTAATGTTGGTTTCTACCAAGGGCTTTAATCTGAATAGAGAAGCTGCTAAAATAAGTTGCTGCATGCAAGAGGAAGCTTCCGGTATTTCTTTCCTTTGGCTAAGGCCAAAATATAGCAAGCTAAATTCATAGCATTTTATCCAAAATAAAAGTTGTATGGGCCAAGACATAACATTTGAGCACTTGTAGAGGATAAACAAGTTCAAAGGATCAGTGTGACTTGAGGGTATAATGCCCAAAACAAAGACAGACTGTTCTAGGTGTTTGTTTCCTCAGATATCTTGTCATAAGGACTCTTCTTGTTTCCAGGGCATAAATCCAAAGCAGAAATATTCAGAGGTTGGGAAGGGAGCCCAGAGTAGAAATTGAGAAATCCTGTACCAGCAAGTCATTTCCTCTGGAAATGTAGGGGTTAAGAAGTCTACAGCTAGGTAAGAAAGAGAGGCTTTGGGAAAATTTAGGCCAACGTGTTAACCCAGGTTTTTCTCACCTTTGTGGACTGAGTACATTGTTTTTCCCTAAAAATGAAGAAACTAGTTTTCAAAGTAGTCTGTCTTGTTTACATCTTATGATTTATTAACTTAACCATTAAAGAACACAAATTTACCTTAAGCATTTTAGGTGTGCAGTTCCATGGTATTAAATACATTCACGTTGTTGTGCTACCATCTCCGCCATCAATCACCAGAACTTTTTCTTCTTGCCAAACTGAAACTCTGTACTTTAAAAAATAATTCCCCATTTGCTTCTCCCCCAGCCCCCAGAGCCACATTCTACTTTTTCTCCCTATGAATTTGACTATTCTGGGTCCCTCGTATAAGTGAAATCATACATATTTGCCCTTTTGGGACTGGCTTTTCTCACTTAGCATAATGTCCTCACAGTTCATTCATGTTGTAACATGTGTCAGAATTTCCTTCCTCTTTAAGCTTGAATAATATTCCATTATATGGATATGCCACATTTTGTTTCTTCTGTGCACTTTTAAAGTGTGTTGCCTTACACGGGACTCAGTGTCCCCAGGTCTGGCATGAACAGGCCTTTGCAGACTACCACTGCTCTCATACTCTTTTCTGATTTCTTCGAAGTCTGGCTCCCCTCTAGACAGAGTGTTCCTTGTGTGCTATCCATCTTTGCTTCCTCAGCACCTAGTTCCAAGTAGAAACTCAATGACCAATGTTTGTTAATAAACAAATGAATGAAAGTATAACCACCCCTGAATTCCCTCCACTTTACTTCTCTGAGCCTCAGTTTCCCCATTCTTAAAATAAAGGGTTTGGACTATTGATTTCTCAAGCCTTGCCTGCCTGAACATCTCCAATTTTATAACTTGTACTTAACAAAGCTCTTCAGTGACATATTCCAAGAGTTTGATTGACAAAAACAGCAGCAATTAAAAAAAATACTTTATATGTTCTAGTTTATGTAATTTCATAACCCCTTGGTAACACTGTGAGGTAATGTGACAATTTCAGGCTCTGTGCCAGATATGCTCACACACGAAGACAAGAGATGGACTTGCAAAGTGGTTCGGTAAGGTGGTCTTGGTTAGGGGGAGGTTGACCATCCTAATTAATCTCATTCCAGATGTGAATTGACAGGCTGCCCCAGGGACGTAGGGAAGTTGCAATTCCCAGCCCAGTCACTAGATGGCTACATAACAGCATCCAGAGGGGATAGGTCAGGAAAACAACTGAGTCCCAGAGCCAGGATCTTCCCAATGTGTCAGTAAACCAAGTTAGGCTTTTTCTAGGAGAGTTTCCAGATATAAAATGGATAGGAGACCGTGAGTTTTCTAAAACACACTGTGACTGGCATTAGATGTAAAATGCTATTCATTCTGTTCCTGGATAAGTTAAAATAATGACCATAATATTTTAGCCTCCGTCTTATGACTTCTTGATTTTATTCTCTTCTTTCTTTCTTCTCCCTCATCCATTAGAATTCATAGGAGAGGCACAAAAGCCAAATTTTTGATGGGCCCATGATTGAAACACACTGACTTAAAATATATCAAGGGACAGTAAGTTTACAGGCAAATTAGTAGCTCTCCAGCTGGAATTTTTAAAGGAGACTGAACTTACTATTGTATGAAAGAGAACACTCTCACACATACGTCAGGAACATTTGGAAACTCCTGTATCAGATTCAGACCAAGAGTCATACAAATAAGTATCCTCTCTTCCATAACTGCGGTTAATATAGCGGTGTATATGCCTCCAGGTATTTTTTCCTAAGTATATACGGGCATATGTATCTTCTTCATAAAAAAACAAACTAACATTTAAAAATAATCTTTAAAACTGTATTATAAAAAGGACTATTGATTAAACTATGACACCTAACAATGAACGTCACTCCACATCTCCTCTCTTTCTTTAAATATTCATGGGTTTGATAAAGTTATGTTTAATTATTTATTATTTTATCTTTTAAAAATAATTCGCTTTGATTTATTTAGGGTCTTTCTGAATCACTAACTGCTATTGGCATTTCTTCTACAAAGGTATACTCACTAATTCCTGCTGACTTTCTCTTATCCTTTGGAATTGCACATTTGATGACCGAACCTAGGTTATATTTTTAGATTGATTTATCACTTTTGAAACATATGTCACTTTATTTTATTATCATTGTTTCTCTTGGTTTCAAGCCCTGCTAACTATAGGTGGGATCAGCATGCTTTACTGTTTTTCGTTCTATTATCTTCATGGAAGTTCTGTGACACTCCCATTGTGTTCATCCTTTAGCATTTGTAATGCCCTGGTGGGATAAAAACAGACAAAAGCAGAGAATAAATAAATAGCTGTTTTGACAGCTAGAGAACAATTGTAACAGAGAACAATTTCAGCTACACATTAGCATTATATACAGATAAAATAAAATAATAAAGTGAAAGCATTTTGAAAAAATACGAAAGTATGCCATGCAAAATATAAATAAATGTAATATTTGGCTTACTTCAAGTGGAAACCTAGCACTACTGAAATAATGACTTGTTAGGATTTTCCAAATACCAGTGGTTAAATATCTGAGGAAAAAGCATGGAGACACATAACTAGTGTCATTTCTTTTTTTTTTTTTTTTGGCAGCTGGCCAGTATGGGGACCTGAGCCCTTGACCTTGGTGTTTCCACCACCATGCTCTAATCAACTGAGATGACTGGCCAACCCTCTAGCGTCATTTTTTGAACTAGTTGAATAGTCTTTACATTGTTTACCTATAAGTATTCTGACTACTATTGTGACTCTGAACACATCTTTGGAACAGAGCATGGGAGAATGCATTTTTACAGTAATCCAGAGATTCCGATGAATATCTGAAGTCATAAATCAGCACACGCTTTTAAAAGTGGCTGGTTTGACAAGGCAGAGCCAGTGTAATGTGGCTTTTCTATTAGTTTGGCTATAAAGTTGGCTATTAACTTAGTAGTTAATTGGATTCTCCTGCAATGGAACCATAAGAGCATTCAGTCCTGCGGGCTAGAGAACATGTTGTACCTGTTGAATGATGTTTAAGGTACTTTAAAAGTCTGGTTATAATTGAGTAATGATCAAACACAACCTTATTATATAAGACTTCTAGAGGTGATAGGCATGGTGTCTACCTACACAGCATTGTGCCTGAACAGCTCTACCATTTAGAAACTGTGTGACTTTGGTCATATATTTTAGCCTCATAAAGCCTCACTTTCTTCATCTATATACTGAGGGTAACAGTACCTGTCCTTCTTACTTCACAGAATTATAAGTATTCAGTTAGATCATACATAGAAAAGAGCTTTGGAGACATAAGCACTATACAAACATGAGTTACAATTATCAAACGTAATTATCATATTTTACAGATGAGGAAACTGAGGCCCAGAGAAGCTGAATGATTTGGCTAAGGACCTATTATGGCTGAGCTAAATCTAGAACACAGATCTCCAAAGCCTCTTTTCTTTTCAATATATCAGTAATGTTTTTTGACATTTTATATAAACTAAGGTCTTCATCCATGACTCATTTACATGCAATTTATTACCCAGCCATAAAAAGTCATTAAAATTTAACTTTAAGTTTGTTAGAAGCTAGATTTAATTACCATGTATGTGTAGATGCATTACTGAACTTCCAACTATAGCTTGGCTAGTCCCTGAAGGAAAAAGTTTTTTGTTTTTATTTTGTATTTCAATGCTTGGCTAAAACTTCTGTTTTTTAAAAGGGTCACATGAGAGAATCTAAGCCCTAAATCTAATTACTGGGAAGAATCAGCAAAACAAATCCAAACCTTGGATGAAAGCCAAAACCTTCATTGTACTTTCAGAGTCTTCTTAAAATAACTTTTTTCACCTTCATCCTACCATATATTTCAAATTTGTAATTTTACTATTAACATAAAAAGGACCAGTTGTGGCCTCAAAAATATTTAATATTATTTTTGTCTTAATGGATTCATTTATCAATAATGTGTCTGTGAAAATAGCACTGTATCTAAAGACCTTTTTGTTTTGAACAGGGCTATTTTCCAGTTTTTCCATATAATTTATGATGAGTTTGGACTAAGTAATATCTAAAGTTTGCTTCTAACTTTAAGTTCCTATGAACTAGAATTCAGAATTATAGGAGGAAACTAGATCGATATTTATTTTTCCAGCTACAGTTGCGTGGAGATTTGAGGCTGGTTTCTTTTCCACAGAAAAAAATACACAGCGACATGTTCAACCTTGAGGTCTTATTAAGGAATGTCTTTCAAAGTCTTTGTGAGTTTATGGTAGTTTAATTTTACAGTGTTCTACGATGGAGAACACATGGAATTTGTAGCTGAAGATTTGGCTCATGTCCTGACTGATCTTAAGCCTCTCTAAATCTGTTTTCTAATCTTTTAAATGGGGTTGTTTCAACAGGATACCCAGACTTAACATAGAAGATTAAAAAGGGTGGGGGATGGATGGGAAGTCAGGGGACTGAAAGAATCTAGAAAAGTTATTGTTTCAAAGCTGGAGAGTTTTTCAGTCTAGATGGAGGTGAAAACTTGACTACTTACTATAGTCACCCCTTGCTCTGGAGAAATGACCCAACTCAGCCCTTTACAAAAAGTAAACATGAAGCCAACCTGGATCATGGAGAGCGCTTTGAGAAAACCTAAATGCAGATATTTTCAGAGGAGGAGCTAGCTCGTCATTGTCATTGGTAAAGCAATTATTGTGAGCTTCTGAGTCTGTACTTTATCTCTGCCTGCTTTGTTGCTTTTGAGATAGAGGCAACGTCTCTTTTCTTTCCATTCAAGTCTAAATGGATTGGGCAACCCTGTTGCTTTTACCTGAGAAAAATGTGTATTCTTACCTGAGAGGTGCTTCAGAAAACTGAAGCTGAGGCCAAGGAGATGGCAGGGTGTTCACACCCGATCCTTTTATGAGCGTGTAGGTTGACTGGGTGGTTCTCACTGTGCTGTTTGTCCTACTCGCACTTTTTTCTTTAAGAATATACAAGCTTCAGTCCCTTCCTCCTCTCTCCAGAAGTGCCAGAACACACAAAAAAAGGTAAGCAAAGCTAACAGCTGGAACATCCTTATGTTAGCAATTTTTCCACAAAGTGGTTGAGACGAGATCTTGAACTGTATTTCAAAACCAACAAAATTCTTGTTTCCAAACTTTTAAGTCACTTTAAACAATCTATTTCAAAAAATTTTGACCCAATTGCTTTTCTTTATTCTCACTGATTTTGTGAAAGCTGGGAATAGATATTTTAGTCATCAGAGAGCAAGCAGGCATTCTACACATGTTAGTGGAATGAGGGGAAATGATCAAGTCCATCCAGAAATGAGTGAAGGGAGAGGTGACACTGTGCAGTGCAGGTCTACTGACAAGAACTCCTCGTCAGGGTGTGACTTGATTCTGGTAGCCATCTCCATTTGGATTATGATTAGGGGATGTTCTCGTAGAATCTGCCTGACTCCTGATTTCCTCCTTGTCTTAGTTCAGGCAGAATAACAGAATACCATAGACTAAGTGGCTTAAATAACAAACATTTATTTCTGACATTTCTGGAGGCTGGGAAGTCCAAGATTAACGTGCTAGAAGATTTGGTGCCTGGTGAGGATTGGTGCCTGGTGAGGACTGCTTCCTGGCTCATAGATGGCAGTCTTCTCACTGTGTCCTCACATGGCAGAAAGAGGGCAAGAGAATCCTCTGGGTTCTCTTTTACAAGGGCACTAATCCCATTCATGAAGTCTCCATCTTCATGACCTAATCACCTCCAAAGACCCCACCTTCCAATATCCTCATATTGGGGGTCAGGATTTCAACATATGAGTTTGGGGGGTATACAAACATTCAGTTCATAATGCTTCTAGTCCTTGTCTTCTGGGGTCAGTGTGTATTAAAGGAGAAAAACCTTACTCCTTCCCCCTTGGTAGGTATGCTTCAATGGGAAGGAAAAGACTGAAGTATTTTAGACTGTTCCAAATGTTGTATCCATAAGAGGGAAACCCATAAGCATGGGTTTCTTTTTACGGGCTTGTTATGTTTAGAAAAAGCAAACTTAGTGAAGAAATTAAATTAGATGTATGCATTTATTCAACAAATATTACTGAGGGCCTATCTTATAAGAGACAATAGAGCTACAATAATGAATAAGACAAAGTCTCTGCCTTCTTAGAGTTTACATTCCACTGGGTTCAAGGAAACAGTAACAAATAGGTAAATACACAATAAGCCAGGTGGTGATAAGAGCAATGGAAGGAAATAAAGCAAGATAAGGAGGATAGGGAGTGTTATTACGTACGGGGGAGGGAGGCATGCAACTCATATTGATTTCTGTTCCAGATATCCATTACTGTACAACAAAATACTGTAAATCCTATTAGTTTAAAACAAAAATTTTTATGAGTGTGTAGGTTGACTGGGTGGTTCTCACTTGGAGCCTTTACACAGTTGCAGTCATAGGGCAACCAAGGTTGGAGTTATCTGAAGAACTGAATGGGCTGGACATTCCAAGTGGCTGCTTCATTCACATGGCTGGCCTGTCAGCTGGGAAGGCTGGAACAGCTGGGGTCGGGCCAAGCGTCCCTCTGTCTCCATATGACCTTTCCATGTGGCTGTCTTGGGATTTTTCATAGCACGGTGGCTTTTCCTGAAGCAAGTGTTCCAAGAAATCCAGGTGGAAACTGCAAGGCTTCTTATGACCTAGCCGTGGAAGTCATGCAAGTGTCACCTCCACCACATTCTACTGGTCAAAACAAGTCACAAGGCCCACTAGATCAGTGGGGAGAGGACTGTAGCAGGCCTGAATACTGGAAGATGTGGTTTATTAGGGGGCCAGTTTTTGGACACTAGCTACCACAGTTATTAGAGGGATGGCCTCACTGATGAAGTGATATTTGAGCAGAGATCTAAGGGAAGTGAGGGAGTAAGCCATGTGGATATCTGGAAGAGATCTCCTAGCAGAGTGAACAGCAAGTACAAAGTCCTGAGGCAGAAGTAGTCATAATATGTTTGAGGACAACAGGAGACCAGTGTGGCTAGAATAAGTGAGATCAGCGGACAAAAGTAGGAACTAATTCAGAAAGAGAGAGGAGTCCAGTGATATACGGCCTTGTAAACCACTGTAAGGACTTTGGATTTTATTTTGACTGATATAAGAAGCTGATCTATGATACTGAGCAGAGGAATGATACAATCTGACTTCTGTCTTAAAGGTTTACTCTGGATCGTAATATTAAGTAAAGGCTGGAGGTGGACATAGACAGAGGCAGGAAACAAATGTTTGCAATCATATAGGCCAAAGAAAATGAAGTTTGGATCAGGGGAGGAGCAGCAATAGGAAATAGATTCTAATATATTTTAAAGGTAGAGAGAGCCTTCAAGATATTCTGATGTTCTATGACAGAAAAAGAATTAAAATAACACCAAGTTATTTTTCCTGGAGCAACTAGAATAATGGAGTTGCCATTTATTAAGATGGGCTACGTAAAACCACAGTTACGGTGGAGTGGTCCTGAAGAATTTGGTTTTGTATATGTTAATTTTGAGATGCCTGTTAAATATCCAAGTGGAAATGAAAGTAGATACCAAGTTTAATTTATCAGATCATGTTCATACCCTGGTTTTATATAATTGCATATATTAATAAACATCGTAACACTTGAAAGAAGAAAATGAAAGATTTGGGTAGCTCACAGCATACTGGGAAAGCTGGAGACTCACACTCAGTGTCTCCAGTGACTGCAAGCTCTCATTTGGACATAAATGAATAGGCAGTAGTGTTGTGAGAAGAGCACAGGTTTTGAACTCAGGCAGACTTGGGTCAGAATGCAGGCTCCACCCATTACTAGTAGTGAGGCTTCAATATACTACATAATCTGAGCCTCAGATTTCTCATCTGTAAAGTGAGGATAATGAAACTCACCTTGGAATGCAGTTGTGGGAATGAAGTGAGCTCATATATAGAAGGCACCTGGCACATAAAAGATACTTGATAAATGGTAACTATTGTTAATATGCCCAATATTGTTTTCCTAAGTCCTACCCATTGTCTCTTCCTCCAGCAGACATCAGAGGAGGTGGCAGAAAGCAGGGAGTACTCAGTGGGCAGCCTTACACAGGTGCTGGCCTTTATGGTCCCACCCTACTCCTGGGACATGCACCTGCAAACCTTGGGCAAGGTTCTGGTGGCAGCTGGACAGAGTTAACAGCAGTGAAAACCAAAAGCAGCCTGTACACGCAGCATCCTCCCAGGGCTGGCCCAGTGATACATGTGAACTGCAGTTCAGCAGAAATGTGGGCAGCAGGCTTGCATTCACTCACTGAAGTTTCAAACTAAAGAGGCGCAGCAACGCAAGGCAGAGGGTCACTGTCGCTGGGAAGCATGCCCGAGACAGTGCTATCTCAATCCTCTCTGGTTGTTTTAACCTCCAGTAAATAGAGTGCCATCTTCCAAGGGCTTAACTGATGTGAGAGTCCTGTGGGAACTGGGGTCATGGGAGCACACGGAAGTTTCCTTTGATTACTCAAGTTGAGAAAATAGTAAGCAAGGTAATCTACTGAAAGTAAAAAGAGGGGTCAGGCATGACTAGCTGTCTGGGGAGTGGGTAATGTGATGGAATAGCCAGGCAGCGTGGAGGGCCACGGGATGTCCATGATCTTGAACTTAAAGCGAGTCTAGTCAGCATGGTTGCATGTTTTCCCCCAACACTTTTAAGTGTGAAGTAGGCAGAGAGTTGGCTTTAAGTAGAGTTAGGATTTTTCCAGGAACATACTTTGAAAGAAGAAACAGGGAAAGACGTTGAGGGTACACACAAGGGCTGAGAATGGTAAGAAGGGAAGTGAGGGCACGATGGGGGTGAAGGGCGGTGGAGGGTGTCAAGGTCAGTGGACTCTGGGTGAGCCAATGCCCGGTTTGCTCACTGGCTGAGCGTGGTGCTGACAACACCAAGCCAAGGATTAAGATCCCCTTACTGGTCATCTTTAAAAAAAAAAAAAAAAGAATGAATAGAACCAATGAGACTGAGCAAGGAAACATCTTTCACAGCTACCTGTCAGGTGTTAAAACGGGAAGGAAGGGACAGATCCCTTGTCTAAAGAAGGAATGTTCTGGTTCTTGAGATGGGAAATCAGATGTAGGAGAGCCAGTCCTGCACTTATAAACACTCACCTTCAGAATAACCAATACACAGTGCCCCTCTTTGTTATGGGGCAAAGAGGGGTTTATCTTTCTGTTTGTATGGGAAAATTCCAGAATACCAAATATATTTTATGTACATATTAATTACCAAATAAAACATACTAAATACAGCTTGTTATATTTTCCTTTTTGTCTTGATTTTCAAAACAATAGGCAACAGTTGGGAGCAACAACAGAACTGCCAGGGGCCTCAGCCATGCTCCCCTCCTGCTCCGTTAGCAACCAGACCAGCAAACGAGCCAGCCTGGGTCACCCCCACCTGCCTTCCCTCCACCCCCTC
>NW_007726387.1:608230-609915 GCF_000696425.1 Galeopterus variegatus | reverse complement strand
TTTTTTTTTTTTAAGGCCTTTAAGAGTGGGACATTTCCTCACCATCTTCCCACTTCACCTTCTTTATTCCCACTTTTTTTTCCTTCACCTCTCCACAGTTTAAATAGTAAGTTCATGAGGTATAGAGTGTTGTTACCTGCTTTGCTTCTATGGGGTGGGGGTTGGGGGACAGACATCCCTCTCAGTGCAGGCTCTTGTACTTCTGGCAAAGAAGGAGTTAAATGGTATTATTTGGAAGCCTTTTAACATTATCCAGATTTGGCTTAGAGATAGGATTATGCTGCTGAACTTTATTTTTCTCCTGAATTTACAAAGAGCTCTCTTACCTCAGATATTCCAGTGCTTTGTTGGAATTTTCTATGTACTGAAACCTGTTACACAGCAATTTGGGGGAGCTGCAACCTGACCCCCAACTTGGGACAGAATCCTACCAAAACAGAGGCCTCCTGACCAGAGCTTCTTGCTCAGGCTCCTAATGGGAACCGTCTTCTCACCAGAATGGCTGCAGGAGATCAGATGAAAAAGGCCATTTTATCAGTTTGTTGTGCTGGTCTTTCACCTGCCTGAAAACTATCTTAAAATGATTGCTTTCCAAACACAATGACACAGCAGTCTGTTTTCTAGTGACCTTGAGTTCAGTAAGCTCCTTGCTCAGAATGTTTGCCCTGGTGATTCTGGAGGTGCTTTAACGTAGAAGAAGCAGTTCACAAACACACAGAAAGGACAAAAAATAGAATCTGTAAAATTTTGAAATCACAAAAAATGGAAACGACCCACGAATAAGTTCACCACACCTGCCTTGCTGGGAGGAACACTGAATGGTCTCCATGTCCATCTTCCTGCCTCTACACGGTATTACAGCGAAGCTGTTCTGGAAAGAGAGTTTTCTGCCCTTTTGGAAATTAGGTCAATACCTCAGGAATTTTTAAAAATTATCTTATATTCGTCTTTTAGCAGATTTACTCTTCCACACTTTTACTCATTCTTCTATTGGCTCATAAGGACACTCCCAGTTTAGAAAGTAATTCACTCCTGCTTACTCTAACACACAAGCCAAATTTTAAAATTATTCTGTTACCACAAGAAAAATTCATCATGATAACCTAGGGCTTGACTTTTTGGATTTTTGAACTAGTGAAAAGCACATCCTTTTGAAGGGTGACTCGAATTCTCTGAGTTCAACCCGTCACCTTTCCTGGCAGTGTGGGATGGTGGGAAGAGAAAGGGCGCTGAAGCCAGAAACCTCAAATCCCAGCTCTGCATTTATAAGGGGCATCGGCACAGTTTATATCATTCTTAATGTATCGTTCCAGTTTCCTCATCTGCAAAATGCAAAGAAGCATACATATGCCATGCATAAATCAGGTAACAAATATAAAAAGCACTATGTAAACAGTAAAATATTGTATTAAAAAGAGTGTGTTTATTTTCAGAGTTTATTTCAAAATGCTCCATGTTAGCTTGTTTGGGATCCTCCCTGGACCCCCCTCCTACTTCCCTCCTCTCTTTCTTTCCCCAACTTCCTCTCTCCTTTCCCTTGTGTCTGGCTTTCCTCCATGGAATGTTACTGTAGCAGAATTCTCAGAGACTACACAAAAGCTAAAAATACAGCCAAAGAAGAAATTATTACCAGTGTGTACAGACCTTCTTCCTGCTAAACACATTTCTTAGGGGCCACCGTAAGA
>NW_007726387.1:604179-606945 GCF_000696425.1 Galeopterus variegatus | reverse complement strand
CCCTCCCACCCCTCCACAACATCTCAGTTGTAAAAATAAATAAATAGGCAGCTAGGTTTTATTCTCATTTTCAATGGTTCCCATTAACATAAATATGCTCCTAGCATTACATATGTACTTCATTACTTGATTCTTGTCTTTTTGCTCTTGATTTAACAGGCTTAGGCTTATAATTTAACTTTCCTTTTTTTCTTATTATTATAATTACTCCACCCCAGTCTAATTTGGAACAATGAAGAGATACAGAAGAAATCCATTATTTTAAATTACAATGGCTATTCTAACAGGAGTCAGATGATATCTCAGTGTGGTTTTCCTTTGTATTTTCCTATTATTGGTGACGTTGAACATTTTTTCATATGCCTGTTAACCATTTGTATGTCTTTTTTTGAGAAATGTCTATTCAGTTCATTTGCCCATTTTAAAAATTGGATTACTTGGTTTTTTGCTGCTGAGTTGTTTGAGTTTCTTGTATACTCTTGATATTAATCCCTCATTGGATAAGGAGCATGCAAATATTTTTCTCCCATTATGCAGGCTGCCTCTTCACTCTGTTGATTGTTTCCTTTGGTATGCACCAGATTTTTAGTTTGATTTGTCTATTTTTGTCTATTTGTGCTTTTGTTGCCTGTGCTTTTGAAGTCTTCTCCATAAAATCCATAATATCCATAAATCTTTGCCTAGACCAATGTCTTAAAGCATTTCCCCTATGTTTTCTTCTAGTAGTTTTATAGTTTCAGGCCNTATTACCAGTGTGTACAGACCTTCTTCCTGCTAAACACATTTCTTAGGGGCCACCGTAAGATGGGCAAAGGAGGCACAAGAAGAAAAGGCAGATGGGAGAAGCCAGTGGCAAGAGAGAAGGAAAGGGGAGAAAGAAGAGTAACGGAGGCAGGTAAGAGTCTGCTAGACAGAGAACCTCACGTCTCTTTTGAAAGAAATACAAAATCTCCTTCTCTGAGCCTGGGTAAAGGCAGTAGCAGACCTTATTATGTATGTCCTGGTCTTCTACCCTCACAGTTGGGAGAGTTCATATTCTCCATCTTCAAGCTCCCCAGGGAACAAAACCATAGAAGAGGTTAGCTATTTCTGTTTTTCACATTCCAAAAGTATCCCATGACTAATCCCGTTCTTTTTTCTTGATTGGTCCTTCTCTTTCTGCTCACAGCCATCTCATCTCAGGCAAACCTAACCTCTGTTACCACACTGTGAACGCTGGAATGGGTCTTCCCATACAGTGTTGGTTTGGGATTCACCAAGTTGATTTCACTCCTGCTTTGGCTGTTCTGAAATCAGCTATTTCATGCAAAATTAAAAGTAGGTGCTTTATCTAAAGGTTGAGCAAGTTGCCAATGAAAAGAGAGGCCCTCTTCTGTTAGCTGGAGAAGACTGGGCTTTTTCTCCCAAATGGTTCAGGTACATATCCCTGCTGTCAGGCCTCTAGGCAGCAGCTCTAGATTCACGGCTGTAGATTCTATGCTTATGCTCTATGGCCAACAGAAAGAAAAAAAAAAATTTTTTTTCTAGGCTACCCCGTGGGCCTTAACACTAGGACTTGATGACTTATAAAGTCTGACCTTGCTCGCGGGTTCAGAATCCTAAGGCTGTGTCTTCTACCTTCATGTTCATCCAAACAAATTAAGCAACATTCATGTTGCCATTTTCCTAAGTTACTGTGCAAGGGAAAGCACAGAGAGAGAATTAAAACCTTTTGCCTCGAGAGCAAAACCCTTCAACTTCTACCTTGAATAGAGCCAATGCCCGGTTTGCTCACTGGCTGAGCGTGGTGCTGACAACACCAAGCCAAGGATTAAGATCCCCTNAGACCCCCTCCCACAACCAGGCACACTGCACCAGTGCCTCAGGGTCTGCCTGGGGACCTGAGGTATGGCGAAGGGGACTGGACCCCTCTCCCACAACCAGGCACACCGCACCGGTGTCTCGAGGCCCACCCGGGGACCCGAAGTATGGAGCTGGGGACTGGACATTCCCCATAAACAGGCACAACACCAGCACCAAGGAACATGCCAAAAACATCACCGCCATGTGGGTGGCCCACCACAGCCACCACAATAACCATGGCTGCCATGAACGTGGCTAGATGCTACAACCACCACACAGATGGTCTGCCAGCCACTGGAGTGCATTGACACAAAGAGAGTCACCAGCAGAAATAAAGAAAAGGAGAAGATGTCTCTCTCCACAAAGCCCATTTCAGAGTGACAGAAGAAGCATCTGCTCTATGATAATATTTGAGGACCTGATCACACCTCTCAGCATCGGACAGATCATCTAGGCAACAAACCAATAGAGTAACCATTATTCTTTCAGAAGGAGAGAAGAAATCTAGGGTAAGTAGAGGCGGGAGGGGAGAGAGAAAGGGGAATGGGGAGACATTGGGCAAGGGGCATAAAGAATAATTAGGATTTGTAACAATATATATGCTAGTAATATTGATTTGATCAACATATCTCAATGTTGAACCCCCAAAATATGTATAATCAGTTTCAATTCAATAAAATTAGGAAAAAAAGAAAAGAAAAAGAAAAAAACTAAAATTAGAACTACTATATGATCCAGGAATCCCACTATGGGTATTTATCCAAAGGAAAAGAAATCAGTATACTGAAGAGATATCTGCACTCCCATGTTTATTGCAGTGCTATTCACATTAGCCAAGATATAGAATCAACCTATTAATATGTTTATTAACAGATGAATGGATAAAGGAAATGTGGTATATACACAATGGAATACTACTCAGCC
>NW_007726387.1:601759-602628 GCF_000696425.1 Galeopterus variegatus | reverse complement strand
TTTTTTTTAAGAAAACACAGTAAATGTCATAACTTCTGGATCAATGAAAAGAAATTTCCTCTTTGCTATGGACTGAATGTTTGTGTCTCTCTTCCCCGAGACTCATATTTTGAAGCCTAATCCCCAATATGATGCTATTTAGAAGAGGGGCCTTTGAGGGGTCATTAGGTCATGAAGTTGGAGCCCTCATGAATGGTATTAGTGCTCTTATAAGAAGAGACTCTATAGAGCTTGCTTTCTCTCTCTGTCTCTGCTCTCCACCATGTGAAGATACAACAAGAAGGTGGCCATCTGCAAACCAAGAAATAAGCCTTCACCAGACACCGGCGCTGCTGGCACTTGATCTTGGACTTCCTGGCCTCCAGAAAGTAAAAAATAAGCATTTGTTATTTAAACCACCTGGTCTATGGTATATCTGTTATAGTAGCCCAAACTGACTAAGAAACTCCTTTTCCAAACATACAGAAATAAAACAAAATATAACAAAAAGTTAAATACATTGATGAATTCAAAAGTAGGAGAGGTAAATCCCTAGATGTCAAAACTGAAGCAGAAAATAAAAGCCATAACAAGAAGCAAGTCAGTGTGAAGGGAGCCAACCTGTCAAATGCCTTTGCATGAATCAGAAAATGGACCAACCCTCTGAGCAGATTCATACTGAGCAGATTCAGGACTTGCTGAGTGGAGCTCAAGCTTGGTTTCAAACCCATGCACCACCTTGCCCAAGTGCCTTTATATAGAACATAATCTATACAATTGTACCCAACAGCCCTGACAAGTGGGAGAAGAAGCTACCTCTTTCAAAACAGTTTTGAAATAGGAATCAGGCCTTTGATGCTGAAGGATAGAGTTTAAATGCATGTATGAGG
>NW_007726387.1:593107-601688 GCF_000696425.1 Galeopterus variegatus | reverse complement strand
GTTTTGAAATAGGAATCAGGCCTTTGATGCTGAAGGATAGAGTTTAAATGCATGTATGAGGAAAGCACACTAAATCTAAGTCCACAAAGGGCGGAGAGATTGTACACTCATGCTCATAGCAGTATTATTTGCAGTAGCCAAAAAGTAGAAGCAACCCAAGTATCCACTGATGGATGAACAGATAAATAAAATGTGGTATGTATACCCAATGGAATATTATTCAGCATTAAAAAGGAAGGGAACTCTGACGTGTGCTACAACATGGATAAACCTTGAGGATATTAGGCTAAGTGAAATATGCAAGGTCAAAAAGACAAATACTGTATGATTTCACTTATATGAGGTACTCAAAGTAGTCGAATTCATAGAGACAGAAAGTAGAATGGTGGTTGCCAGGGCCCTGGAGGAGAGAGTAATAGGGAGCTATTATTTAGTGGGTATGGAATTTCAGTTTGGGAAGATGAGAAGCTTTGGCAACAGATGATGGTGATGGTAGCACAACAATGTGAACATACTTAATGCCCTGGATTTTACACTTAAAATGGTGAACATGGAAATTTTAAAAATTAAAAAAATAAAATAAAAATGCTAATAAATAAATAGGTAATTTTTAAATGAGATCATAATTTCAGAAAAGGAGAGGGGGACTGAATCCAAAGTCCCCACATAATGCCAGGAGTCACAGAGGGCCACCCTTGAAGTAAACCAGAGAGCAAGAACTGTGGTCCTCAGCAGGGGAAGTAGCAAGGAATCCTGCTGTCAGCTGGGGCCATGAATCAAATGAATCCACAGAAATCAGAAACACAGGCCTGTGCCACACTCATGGACATAAGGTCTGAATTCACACTACCTGCAAGGTGTAGGAACTCCAGAAAAACGCACATGAAAAGAGGTCCAAATTTAATATTACTTCTAGGGTCTGGGTCAAGGAAACATGAAAATTCCTCACTGAGACCCCTCCCAACCCAGAGCACAAGAGATTCCCATGTAAAACAACCCTGGCTGAAGATGAACTCACAGCCAAAACTTGCAAATCACACAAGGAAACACCTCTGTGGGAGGGAGAATTAGTCCACTGCATATCTTCCACTTGCCCCTCCAGACCCACTCTCCAGTCTTCTGCACCTGCCCTCTGTTGATGGGCTGCATCAGTGGGTCCTCATGTCCTCTGGCTTCTTGTTGGATTCAGCCAATGAGAAACCCTAGCCAAAGACTGGGGAGTGGGATCAGACTTTTTATTTTCCAGTTGGCTCTCTCTCAGCTGTTGGCTGTGTCCTTCAACAGCAGGTCATTGTGACTCTCAAGGTGATCTCTTCATGAGCTCCTTCCAAATTCTAGAAATTCAGACTTTTTATTTTCCAGTTGGCTCTCTCTCAGCTGTTGGCTGTGTCCTTCAACAGCAGGCCATTGTGACTCTCAAGGTGATCTCTTCATGAGCTCCTTCCAAATTCTAGAAACTTCTCCCTATCCTCAACTTTTCCGGCCAAGGAGTGGTAATGGCTCCACTGTTGCTACTCCCATGTTACTGCACTATCCTTTGTGGCTTTCCTACACCCTGCCCATACCTCTGTGAATGGTCTCTTTGTAAATAAACCTCCCTGGCATTATCCTAATTTGAGTATATCATCTATTTCCTGTTGGCAACCTGATTGAAATCATCATAAACAGAGGAAATGGGGGAATGTAAAATTCAAATTCAAATTTGAAACTTTAAAAACAAGAAATAGAAACTTTAAAAATAAGCAGGAAGAGACTTTAAAATAAATAGATTTGGAGCCTGGCCAGTTAGTTCAGTTGGTTGGGGTGTGGTGCTGATGACACTGAGGTCAAGGGTTCAGATCCCCATACTGGCCAGCTGCCAAAAAATTAAATTAAATTAAATGAGTAGTAATTAAATTAAATTAAAATGTTCAAAGGGATAAATAAATAGTCATCATAAAGCCAGATCAGGATCATATAAAAAAGCATAGGTAGGGCCGGCCCATGGCTCACTTAGGAGAGTGTGGTGCTGATAACACCAAGGCCACGGGTTCGGATCCCATATAGGGATGGCCAGTTTGCTCACTGGGTGAGCGTGGTGCTGACAACAAACACCGAGTCAAGGGTTAAGATTCCCTTACCGGTCATCTTTTTAAAACAACAACAACAACAACAAAAACATAGGTAGATCTTTACAAAGAACCAAATAAAAATAGAAATAAAAAACATAAAATAGGTAAACTTTTTAAAAGAAATCTAAATAAATAGGCTAAAAAGTACATGCATCATTGCCAAAGAGAGAATTAGCACAATAGGAGATATATGTGAGGCAATCTAGCAGAATACAATTCAGAGAGACAGAAAATATGAAAGAAAAGGCTAGAACGAGCAGAATCATCATGTATTTAATAATAGCTCCAGGAGAGAGCAGAAAGAATGGTGATGGAGAGGAGAGGAAAGTAATATTTGAAGAAAGAGTGGCCAAAATTTTCCATGGGTTTTTTTTTGTTTTTTTTTTTTGTTTTTGGCAGGTGGTCAATTCAGGTATCTGAAGCCTAGACCTTGATATTTTAAGGCTATTCTCTAATCAACTGAGCTAACCGGCCAGTCCTTTTGGAACTGAAGTGAGAAGAATCCTCATATTGAAGAAGTACACTGGAGCCAGCTTATGAGAGCTGATTATTAAATTTTCAGAAAATTTGAAAGCCAGAATTAACAGCCATTATTAAAAATTAAACTGCATAAATTTGCAATTAAATAATTACATCAAAAAAGTAATAAATATTTAATGCTTATCATTTCCTAACTATTTTACTATTATCTATGCTCTTGAGGTTATTTATGTCTATTATATTTGTATGGATGAAATATAAAGGTGTGCTATTCTGCATCTCTTCCCAATTCCTCATTCCAAGGATGTCACATTGGTAGCTTGGAATGGGCCATAGTGAAAGTGTTTAGATCACAAATTTGCTACAAATCAGTTTTCACACCTACTCCAGTTGTTAAACATTTACCATCACACCACTATCCAAGTATTATGTATATTTAAACAACAACAACTATTTCTAGACATTCCAAAATGAAACTGAAAAACATTAAGAAAAAAAATCTTCAAAAAAACTTCCAGAGAAATCAATGAAATAGAAAACAGGAAATCAATAGAGAAAATCAGCAGAACAAAAAGCTGGTTCTTTGAAAAGATCAATAAAGTCAATAAGCTTCAGCAAGGCTAACTAAGAAAAAAAGAGTGAAGACACAAATTACTAATATCAGAAATGAAAGAGGAGCTATCACTACAGATCCCATGGACAATGAAAGGACAATAAAGGAATACTATGAACAACTCTGTGCCCACGAATATAATAACCTAGATGAAATGACCAAATCCTTGAAAAGACAATCTGCCAAAACTCACACAAGAAGAAATAGACAATTTGAATAGGCCTATAGCTATTAAAGAAATTGAATCAATTATTAATAACCTTCCAAAACAGAAAGCACCACGCCCAGATGTGTTTTCTACCAGTGAATTCTACCAAACATTTAAGGAAAAAGTTATACCAATTCTCTATAATCTCTTTCATAAGATAGAAGCACAAGGAATACTTCCGAACTTATTCTATGAGGCCAGAATTAGTCTAATACTAAAATCAGACAAAGACACTACAAGAAAAGAAAACTACAGACCACTATCTCTCTTGAACATAGATGTGAAAATATGAGAATTGGCAAATTGAATCCAATAATGTATTTTTTAAAATTATACATCATAACCAAGTGGGATTTATCCCAGGTACAAGGCTGGTTTGACATTCAAAAATCAATTGATGAAATCCATCACATCAATAGGCTAAAGAAGAAAAATCACATGATCATATCAATGGATGGAGAAAAGGCATTTAACAAAATCCAACACCCATTCATGATAAAATCTCTCAGCAAATGAGGAATTGAGGGAGAACATCTTCAATTTGATAAAGAACATTTACAAAAAACTTACAGCTAACATTATATTTAATCGTGAGGAACTTGAAGCTTTCTGCTAAGAACAGGAACAACGATGTGCTCTCTCACTACTCCTTTTCAACATCTGGAAGTCCTAACTAAAAAATAAATAAACAAAAGGTATACAGATTGGAAAGGAAGAAATAAAATGTCTTTGCCACCTATGTAAAAAATCTGAAGGAGTGAACAAAAAAGCTACTGAAACTAATAATTTAACTGTGTGCTGCAATTAGCAAGATTGCAGGATACAAGTTTAATTATAAAAGTCAATGGCTGGGCCGGCCCGGTGGCGCACTGCGCTAGTGCGCCGCTTGGGAAGTGTGGTTGCGCTCCCGCTGAGGGTTCGGATCCCACATACAGACCGGTTCCCGCTCACTGGCTGAGCGAGGCGCGGGGGCAACACCGAGGGTTGCGATCCCGTTGCCGGTCCCGGTCCGGTACGGGGGCGACACTGAGGGTTGCAATCCGTTGCCGGACACGGAAAAAAAAAAAAAAAAAAAAAGTCAATGGCTTTCCTAGGAGCAAGTGGAATTTGAAATAAAAACACAATATCATTTACATTAGCACTGCCAAAAATGAAATGCTTAAGTATTATAATGGTTAATTTTATGTGTCAACTTGATAGAGCCATCTGGTTATACATTATTTCTGGGTATAACTGTGAGGGTGACTCCAGAGAGGTTAGCATTTGAATTGGTGATCTGAGTATAAAGCAGATGGCCCTCCTCAGCGTGGGTGGGTATCATCCAATCTGTTGAAAGCCTGGATAGAACAAAAACGTAAAGGAAGATTGAATTCATTTTCTGCCTGACTGCTTAATCTAGGACATCAACCTTCTCCTGTCCTCAGTGCTCCTTATTCTCAGGCCTTCAGACTCAGACTGAATTGTACACCATTGGCTCCCCAGCTCTCAGGCATTTGAACTACACCATCAGTTTTCCTGGGTTTTAAGCTTGCAGATGGTTGATTGTGGGACGTCTCAGATTCTGTAATCATACGATCCAATACTTTCTAATAAATCTCTTTCTAGATATATACGTCCTACTGATTCTGTTTCCCTGGAGAACCTAATACAGAAACTGATAACAAGAAGTGGGGTGCTACTGTAACAAATACCTTTGGACCTAGGTAATGGGTAGAGACTGGAAGAATTTTGAGGTCCATGCTAGAATAAGCCAATATTGCCATGAAGGGATTTCTAAGGGTGATTCTTGTGCAAGCTCAGAAAGAAAAGAGGATTGCTAGAAAGAAAGTTTCCATCTTCTTAGAGAATACAAAAGTAATAATAACAGAATGTTAGTAGAAATATGGACAATAAGGTCACTTTGATAAGGTCCCAGACAGAAATAAGGAGCGGGTTATTGCACAATGGAGAAAAGGCTATCATCATTAGTTGGCAAGGAACTTGGCTGAATAGTGTTCATGTTCTAGTGTTATGTGGAAGGTATAACTTGTGAGCAATGAAATTGGATATTTAGCTGAAGAGATCTCTAAGCAAAGTGTTGAAGGATCAGCTTGATTCCTTCTTACTGCTTATAGTAAAATGCAAGAGGAGACAAATGAATTGAAGATGAAATTGTTAAGCAAAAAGGAACCAAAACTTAAAGAATTGAAAAATGTTCAGTCTATGTATATTACAGAACATGAGAAGACATGTTCAGAAGAGACAGCTAAGGTTGTGACAGATTGACAGTCTGATAAGGAGATTAGTGTGGGTGTGAATCATGGACCTAATCAGCCATCTCAACAGAAGCCAGAAATGGAAATGGGATTATACCAGCAGAACATTGCCAGCTGGGACTAAAGGAAGGAAGCCTATCTGACTTCTTAGACCCTACAGGACTGGGCCATAGAGCTATTCAGCCACAAAGATGCACTATTCTTCAAGACAAGAGAAGAAGGACCTCAAAGGTGATTCAGAGATCACCAGAACTGGCATTTCCATGACAGGACAAGAATGTGCAGCCCAAGGGGCAGGGCTGCCTCCACCTCAGCTTCAAAAGGCAGGATCAATGCCTAATGGAGCCATAGAAATCCTGGATCATCAGAAGTGCAACCCTGCCCAGCAGAGCCACTGGAGCACATCCCCAGCCTGGCTGAGTCATGGGCATATGACCCTCACTCTAGACAGAGCCATGGAGGCAGGACTGCCACCCAGTGGGTACTGGAAGGCAGAGCATTGAGTCAAAGAGGCTCATCAAACCTTAACATCTGATAGAGTTTGCCTTGCTAGCTTTAGAACTTGCTAGAGACTGGCACTCCTTCCTTCCTTTCTTCCTTCCTTCCTATTTCTCCCTTCTGGAATGGGAATGTTTATCTCAGGACTGTCTCACCATTGTATGTTGGAAGCACATAACTTATTTTATATCACAAGTTTACAGCTGGAGAGGAATTTTGGTTGAGGATGAATCTTACCTCTACTCCCACTCATTATCTGATTTAGATAATATTTAGATGAGACTTTGGACTTAGACTTTAGAGTGAGGCTGAAACAAGTTAAGATTTGGGGGGCTGCTGAGATGAAATGAATGTATTTTGCATGTGACAGGAGTTTGGGGGGCCAGGGGCAGAATGGTATAGACTGAGTGGTTGTGTCCTCACAAAATTTACTTGTTCAAATTCTAACCCCCAATGTGATGGTATTAGGAGGTGGGGGCCTTTGGGAGGTAAATATGTCATGAGGGTGGAACCCTCATGTATTGGATTAGTGCCCTCATAAGAGGAGACATGGGAGCCTGATCTCACTCTCTTTATTTCTCCATCATGTGAAGATGGCCTCCAAGAGGAAGACGGCTATCTGCAAACCAGGATGAGTGCCCTCACCAAACACCAAATTTGCTGGCATCTTGATCTTGGACTTCGCAGCCTCCAGAACTGTGAAACACAAATTTCTGTGGTTTAAGCCACCCAGTCTATGGCATTCTGTTATAGTAGCTCAAACTAAAGTAGGTATAAATCTACAAAATATGTACAAGATCTATATGAGGAAAACTACAAAACTGATTAAAGACATCAAAGAACTAAATAAATGGAGAGATATTTCATGTTCATGGTTAGGAAAACTCAATATTGTCCAGATGTCAGTTCTTCCCAAATTGATCTATAGATTAAATACATTCTGAAGCATGCTTCAGAAAGTTTGTGAAAAAACAGAATTAAAAGGTTATCCAATTGAATATCATGATATGTATTTTTAAAAAAAAAAAAAAAAGGTAAGACAACTCTTTCCATAAACTTTTTGAAGACACCTCGTACAATCCCAATCAAAATCCCAGCAAGTTATTTTACGGATATTGACAATTTTTTTCCTAAAGAAGAAAGGCAAAAGACCCACGATGGAGTTGGGATGTGCTGTCCCCTCCAAACCTCATGTGGAAATTTGATCCCCAGTGTGGCAGTGTTGGAAACTGATTGAGTCATGGGGGAGNTATTAGTTCCCACAAGAGCTGGTTGTTTAAAAAGACCCTGGCACCTCCTCTCTCTCTCTCTTGCTTTCTCTCACCATGTGATCTGCTTGTACCCGCTGGCTGCCTGTTGCATTTCCACTATGAGTAGAAGCAGCCTGAGGCCCATGCCAGATGCAGCTGTCCCAGATTGTAAGCCAAATAAACCTCTGTTCTTTATAAATCACCCAGTCTCAAGTAGTTCTGTGATAGCAACACAAAACAGACTAATACTGCCCAGAATAGACAACTTAATATTGAAGAAGAACAAAATTAAATGACTGACACTTCCTGAATTCAAAATTTAGTATAAAACTACAGTAATCAAAACAATGTGGTATTGGCAAAAGAATAGACAAATAGATGAATGGAACATAATACGGAACCCAGAAAAGACCCAGATAAATTATTCAACTGATTTTGACAAAAGAGCAAAGGTAACACAATTGTACAAAGATACTCTTTTCAACAAATGGTGCTGAAACCATTGGACATCCACAGAGAAAAAAATTAGTCTAGACACAGATCTTATACCCTTCTCAAAAATTAACTCACAACGGATCATAGATCTAAACATAAAAGCAAAACTGTAAAACTCCTAGAAGATAAAATAGAAGCAACCTTAGATAAACTTGATAACGATGATTACTTTTTAGATAAAATGCCAAAGGCACAATCCATGAAAAAACAATTGATAATCCAGACTTTGTTAAAATTAAAAAACATCTGCTATGTGAAAGACAGTGTCAGGAGAATAAGAAAATATTTGCAAATGACACATACATAAAGAACTTTTAAAACTTCAACAATAAAAAAACAAACAACCCAATTTAGAAATGGGCAAAAGACCTGAACAGACATCTCAGCAAAAAAGATAAACATATGGCAAATAAGCATATAAAAAAATGTTCCACATTGAATGTCATTAGGAAATTGCAAATTAAAACAACAATGAGATATCACTACATACTATTAGAATGGCCAAAATCCAAAACACTGATAACACCAAATATTGGAAAGAATGTGGAGCAACAGGAACTCTCATTCATTGCTGGTGGGAATGCAAAGTGGTACAGCAATTTCTTACAAACTAAACATACTCTTACCACATGATCCAGCAATCATATTCTATGGTATTTACCCAAAGGAAT
>NW_007726387.1:588931-592386 GCF_000696425.1 Galeopterus variegatus | reverse complement strand
ACATCCAGACAATGAATTTTTCAGCACTAAAAGAAATGAGCTATCAAGTCATTAAAAGACATGGAGGAAATTTAAATGCCTATTACTAAGTGAAAAAAGACAAACTGAAAAGATTACATACTGTATGGTTCCAACCATATGACATTCTGGAAATTGCAAAACTTGGAGAGAGTAAAAAGATCAGTTGTTGCCAGGGAGTAGGGAGGAGGGAAGGATGAAGAGGCAGAGCACAGAAGACTTTTAGGGCAGTGAAAATATTCTGTGTGATGCTACCATCGTGGACACATGTCATTATACATTTGTCAAAACCGATAGAATGTACAACACCAAGAGTGAACGCTAATGTAAACTATAGACTTTGGGTGTCAATGTAGGTTCATTGATTGTAACAAATGTGCCACTGCGGTGCAGGATGTTCATAGTGGGTGATGTTCTGCATGTGTGGGGGTATATGGAAACTCTCTGTACTTTCCATTGTGAACCTAAAATTGGTCTAAAAAAATGCTTATTAATTATTTTTTTAAGAAACTGCCAGGGGAAAAAGAGAAAATACCACAGAAGAATGACAAAAAAAGATAATAGACTCATCATCAGAACAGTAGATTTCAGAAGATAGTGGATTAATATCTTTAAAGTGCTGAGGAAAAACAATGGTATGGTTATAAAATCTATATATACCCTGAATTAATAATGAAGTCAAAATAAAGACTTCTTCAGACATTTAAAGATAAGCAGTTTACTGTCTCAGATCCTATTTGAAAAAAAATGACTAAACTTCCTTATTTGGAAAAAATAAAATAAAAACACGAAGAAGCTTTCATTGGCCAAATACAGGAGAAAGAGTGAGTGTCAAAAAGAATATTGACTATATTTGATTTAAACACACTGAATAGGGCTGGCCAGTTAGCTCAGTTGGTTAGAGCACAGCCATATAACCCCAAGGTCACGGGGCTCAGTTCCCCGCACCAGCCAGCTGCCAAAAATAAATAAATAAATACACTGAATATATAAGAATCCATCAGTTCATAATGTTACAGAATCAAAAAGTGAACAAGAGAAAGCAAACATACACTCACACATGCACACATTGGGCCACTATTGAAAACTAGGTTACAAATACTTATTTTGAAAATTGGCTATTAAAAATAATTAAGAATTGATCCAGCCTTTCTTGAATAAATTTATTCAGGGTAACCAAATAGTTAATGAGAGAAAGTTCTTTACAAAAGAACTCCAATTAATAAATATAAAGCAATGATAAATTAGAAAATCTCTATTTTACAACCTAATGAAATAGTTGACACAGGCAAAACTCAGCAGTGGCTGAAACCTCTAAAAGTTGATGGAGAACTTTGCAATGATGGAATCAGATTGTGATCATCTGAGCCTTCTGACCAATCTTATTGTCACTATAATGACACAGACACTAGGTCTCCTGGTGTGATTCAATTCCAAGTACACTATATGACACAAACTATTCAGTATTTCTGTCAAAAATACTAAACCTAATCGAGACTCTTACTGAGCCTCTATTAACCTAATTTCCACTTACAGGAACAGGAGACAGAGGAATAAGCTAGATGATACTAACGGGGAGCAGACAAATTCAGAATGTGGGATATTCTACAGACAACTCATCTATTTTCTTCTATAAGTTAATATCACATAAAAAAAGAAAGGGGACTATACTAGATCGGTGTTCTCAACCGGGGGTGATTTTATCCTCAGGGGACATTTGACAATGTCTCGAGACTTTTTCGATTGTCCCAATGTGAGAGGTACTACTAGAATCTAGGGAGTGGAGGCCAAGAATGCTGCTAAATATGCTACAATGCACAGGATAGCTCCCACAGCAATTATCTGCTCCAAAATGTCAACTATTCTGCTGTGAAAAATCCTGTACTAGATTAAAGGAGATTGAAAAGACATAACAATCTAATCTAACACGTGGGCCTTATTTTGATCCTGATTTAAACAAACCAAAAAACACAAAAAGACATTTTTGAGACAATCGGGGAAATTTGGATACTCATATAGTCTGCATATTAGATGATACTGAAGAATTACTATTGGGTATGACACTGGTATTGTGAATGGTATATAAGAAAATGTCTAGGGCCAGCCCAGTGGCACACTCGGTAGAGTGTGGCGCTTGGGAGCGTGGCGGCGCTCCTGCCAAGGGTTCGGATCCCATATAGAGACCGGTCCGCTCACTGGTTGAGCGCAGTGCAGGTGCGACACCGAGGGTTGCGATCCCGTTACCGGTCACAAAAAAAAAAAAAAAGACAAAAAGGAAAAAAAAAAAGAAAGAAAATATCTATAATTTTTAGAGAAGCATACTAAAGGATGTAAGGATTAAATGGTATAATGTCTAGAATTTTCCTTAAAATATTTCAGCAAAAAAGAATAGAAAACAGATACTTTTGTGCCACATAGGCCCAAATCATCTGTGATGATTAGGTTTTCACACTATGTGTGATATTTGCCTCCTTCAAACCTTGTTATGATGTCAGCACATTACCCATCTGACATGGAAAAAAAAATAGAATACATAAGTATGGCAAAAAATTGATAATTCTAGAATCTTGGTGATGGCTTTGTGAGAGCTCCCTATATTTTTGTGTGTGATTGATAACATTTTTTTTTTTTTGGAGGCTGGCCGGTACAGGGATCTGAACCCTTGACCTTGATGTTATCAGCACCATGCTATAACCAACTTAGCTAACTGACCAGCTCCCGTTTGATAAAATTTTTCATTTAAACACGAAGGATATTCTTCAGAAAGAAGGAACTTAACTCAGAAGGAAGAAGAAATAAGCAAGAAGCAATGATTACTATTCATGGAAGAATTGCATTGGACTGTGAAGACCCTCTGCTCAGACCTGAATGAACATGGTAAACAGCTGGTGCTTGTACAGATCCTCAACATGATGAAGTGCAAGGCAGCCAGGCACTTTGAATCACAAAAGGCACTACATCTGAAAAAATGTATATATTTGGGGGGGTTCATTCTCATTCAGAAGTTATGGTTATACACATCTGCTGAAGAACAATATTTTTCTCACTTTTAGGAGAGGCTTTTGAAAATTTTGAATATCCAAAGAAATTTTAATGTCAGGAAAAACTGTTGCACTAATGGGGAAGGAATCTTTTCAGGTGTCTCTTTTTCTTTGTATTTTCAAAGAGACACTGTCATTTTTTTTACATCTCAATTTATTTCATGACTGTACCTTTCAAAATATTAGGACAAGATGATTTTCTATTTGTGATTTTCCTTAGCTTGTTATCATGCAAGATCCAGACACCTAACATGACCTCATTAGTGTTGGCTGCAAAGATGGGTGGGTTCCTCATGATTCGTGGTGACATCGGTGGAAAGTCAAAGCCACACTTACACAAATTGTCCAAAACACAATCCTACTGTCTGCTGGAAAGCAGCTGTGGGAAAGAATCAC
>NW_007726387.1:586533-588265 GCF_000696425.1 Galeopterus variegatus | reverse complement strand
CACAAATTGTCCAAAACACAATCCTACTGTCTGCTGGAAAGCAGCTGTGGGAAAGAATCACTCACTTGTAGTAGGCAAGTGTGGACCACAGTATGAATGATTTTCACTGGTGTAGTAGGTTGATATGTCCAAGTCCTAACTCCCAGTACCTGTGAATGTGGCCTTATTGTAGGATCTTTGCAGTTGTAATTAAGAATATCAGCATGAGATCATCCTAGATTTAAGGTTGGCTGTGTCCTTATCATAGGACAATGGCTGTGTCCTTATAAGAGAAAAGAGAGGGAGATTTGAAACACAAGAGAGACACAGGAGAAAAGCCATATGAAGTTGGAGGCAGAGACTAGAGTTACACAGCAACAAGCCAAGGAACACCAAAAGATAGGAGAGAGGCATGGAATGGTTTTTTCCTTAGAAACTCGAGGAGGAGCCAACCCCACCAATACCTTAATTTTGGACTTCTGGCTGCAAGAATTATGAGAGAATAAATTTCTGTTCTAAGCCACCCAGTTTGTGGTAGTTTGTTATGGCAGCCCTAGAAAACTATTACAACTGATTATGGGGCAGATCCTCACAGAAATACCTTGATGAATTAGAAGAAATTACTGTAAAATAAATAGATTCTCAGATGTCCTTCATTTGGTCATTCATTCATCGAATATCTATTTATTATGTACTTGGGTCTAAAATATGACTGGGGCTTTTCATATTCTTTTTTTCCAGGATAAATTTGGTTACTGCTAACTCTGAAGGTGGGGGATGTTTACTGTAGAGATTTTGTGTTTCACTTTGAAAGAATTGTTATCTTCTGGATTCTTCATGAGATGCCTTTGCATTCTGCCTAACAGTTGGCCAACAAATGGCTATAACAAGAAGTAAAACAGATTTTTGTCAGAATTTTATCTAAGATGACAAAGTTGAAGACAACGGGCAATAAATACTCTCTCCGCATTGGGAGGAAAGGTGGTAGGCATATCCTTGCAGGATTTACAGAAAAAATAAACCCTTATCAGCACATATGCTCTATATGAGGAAAGAGCCATTAGAAAAGGAGTCATTGAAGGGAATTCATAGAAGCAGAAGCTGTTGAGACTTTACTTCTTGGGGACATTCCTCATGGCTAGGCTAGGTGTACATTGCACAACTCCAGGGGGCACCATGCATCCCATAGTAACTGGAGATTTATATAGTATTATGACAATTTTCCAGCAGATGGCAGTAAAGTATCTTGAGGAGTAAGGTTCTTTTTCTAATTCACACAAGGTCATATGGGCCGCAGAAGCTTTGCTCCTTTTCCTTCTTCTCCCCCACACCATTCCCCAAGCCAAGAGAGTTCCAAGAGAACCTGGATAGATGTTGGAATTGCCTGCAATAGCAGGGACTAGTATCTTACTCCCTGAATGATGCTGGCTGGACTACAGAAACTCTCAGGCATGCCTCAGCCTACTTGCCATGAGAGCAGAGCCTGGGAGTGCTGGGATAGCCCATATCCCGGAAATCTTAGGCCAGAGGCTTGCTCCTTAACTGGAGAATTCTGAAGGCAGGAAACTAGCTACAGCAAGCAGGACAGCAGGACAAGGAGAGAGGAGTCAGAGCTGGTCATGCTGTGCTTCCACCACTTGGGAAGGCAAGATTGTGTGAGTTCCCTGGACCAAGTGGACACTCTGGCTACAGGTAGCTGGGCATGAGCTGTCAGAAAGAATCTTGTCTGAAGGAAGTGGCAACTGAGTGACAG
>NW_007726387.1:573647-585410 GCF_000696425.1 Galeopterus variegatus | reverse complement strand
GTAGCTGGGCATGAGCTGTCAGAAAGAATCTTGTCTGAAGGAAGTGGCAACTGAGTGACAGCTTCTAACCCCTCCCCCCCAAAATAAAGAGGGAATATACAACTGGAAGACTGAAGGTTAGAGGAGATCACCAAAAGTCACCTAGACAAAGGATTGCCATTGGCACAGAAAGGTGTGTGGAGGCCCACCACAGGGTTGCCAAATAACCTATTAAAGTGCCCCACAAAGGAGAGACACTTGGTCATCTGCCATTACAGAGGGTACTCCACAGCCAGGAGAAAACTATAAACAGCACCAGTCTTTGCCCATTTGCCTATAATCCATTCACCCCTCCCTACTCTGGAGGAGCCAGAAGCTACAAAAAAAAAAACAGAAGGAGCAAGAAAAGTAAAAAACAAATAAACCATATCCCACCTCCCTTTCCTCCGAGTGTGTTCCCAAGCCACCAAGCAAGCCTAAGGAATTACTTTTCACTATATGCTTTTTTGTTCTGTCTGAAGAGAACCTAGATTATTACTTAGTAGTCTCATCTCCCTTTGAAGCTCATGTACATTAGAGGAAATTGAACACCCCACCATCCACAACAACCCACGCTCTAATACCTTAGCACTACTTATACTCTGAAAACTATAAAACATGGTTAAAATAAATTTTAAAAGAGCTAAATAAATGGAAAGACATCTCATATTCATGGATAAGAAGACCATTTTGTTAAAAGTAAGCAATACTCCTCAAACTGATATACAGATTCAACACAATTCCTATCAAAATTCAAGCTTGCTTTTTTCATGGAAGATGACAAGCTGGTCCTAAAATTCATATGGAAATGTAAGAAACCCCAAATAACCAAAACAATCCTTAAAAAGAAAAAAGTTAGGGGCTGGTCTGTTAGCTCAGTTGGTTAGAGTACAGCCTTATAACACCAAGGTCACAGGTTCGGATCCTGGCCAGCCACCAAAAGAAAAAAAAAAAGAAAGAAAGAAAGACAAGCAAAAAGTTGGAGGACTCACGCTCTGATTTCAAAACTTACTACAAAGTTACAGTAATCAAGACAGTGTAGTATTGGCATAAGGATAGACATATAGATTAATGGAATAGAATTGAAAGTCTAGAAATAAATTCTCATCTTTACAGTCAATTGATTTTCTACAAGAGTGCCAAGACAATTAAATGAGGAAAGATTAGTCTCTTCAACAAATGGTGCCAAGACAACTGGATAGCCATATGCAAAAGAATAAAGTTGGATCCTTTCTTCATACCGTACACAAAAATTAACCCAAAATGAATCATAAATATAATGGTGCCAAGACAATTAAATGAGGAAAGATTAGTCTCTTCAACAAATGGTGCCAAGACAACTGGATAGCCATATGCAAAAGAATGAAGTTGGATCCTTTCTTCATACCGTACACAAAAATTAACCCAAAATGAATCATAAATATAATTGCAAGTGCTAAAATTATAAAACTCTTAGAAGAAAACAATGGTAAATCTTCATGACTTCAGTTTTGGCAATGGTTTCTTAGATATGACAACAAGCACAAGTGACAAAAGAAAAAAAATAGATAAATCACACTTCATCAAAATTAGAAACCTTTGTGCTTCAAGGCATATCATCAAGAAAGTGAAAAGAAAACCCACAGAATGGGAGAAAATATTTGCAAATCTTAAATCTGATAAGGGACTTGTATTTTTAAAAATATAAAGAACCCTTGCAACTCAATAAAAAGAAAATCACCCAATTTTTAAGTGAGCAACAAATCTGAATAAATGTTTTTTCAAAGACAATTTACAAATAGCCAGTAAGCACCTGAAAAGATGCTAAACATCAATAGCCATCAGGGAAATGCAAATTAAAACCACAATGAAATACCACTTTACACCCACTAGGATGACTATGATAAAAAGGACACGTGATAAGTATTGACACTTTGGAAAACAGTCTGACAGATCCTCAAAAGGTTAAGCATAGAGTTACCACATTATTTGGTAACTCTACTCCCAGGTATTTAC
This sequence comes from Galeopterus variegatus, assembly GCF_000696425.1. NCBI lineage: Eukaryota > Metazoa > Chordata > Mammalia > Dermoptera > Cynocephalidae > Galeopterus > Galeopterus variegatus. The sequence continues at coordinate 583,397 of NW_007726387.1, read as the reverse complement.
CCAAGAGAAATGAAAACATACATCCACAGGAAATCTTGTACACAGATATTTATAGCAGCATTACACATAATAGCCACGAAGTAGAAATAACTCATATGTTCATTAACTGATAAATGCAAAAATTAAATGTATATCTATACAATGGAATAATACTCAGTCATAAAAAGGAATGAAGTGTTGATACACACAACAACATGGATGGACCTTGAAAACATTATACTAAGAGAAGGAAGTCAGTCACAAAGCCCAAATATTTTATGATTCCATTTATATAAAATGTCCAGAATAGGCAAGTCAGTAGAGATAGAAAGTAAATTACCGGTTGCCTAGAACTACGGAAGTTGGGAAATATGGAGAATAACTGGTTTTCAGGGGGTAATGAAAATGCTAAAAAACTGATCATGGTGATGGTTGCACAATCGAAGCTGTGCATATACTAAAAACCACTGAATTTCACACTTTAAATGGGTGAATTGTACGTAAATTATAGCTCCATAAAGCTATTATACATATATATGTATACATATACATTTAAATTATTGGGTCTATCCCCAGAGATCTCAATTTAATTGGACTGGGGCATCAGGATTCTGAAAAACTTCCCTGATGATTCACGTTTTCTGCAAAGTATGAGAACCACTGATCTGAGCTAATAACAGCTCCCAGGGATTGGTTTAGGCACAGGCACATGTGCAAATCTGGCCAATGAAGTTTAAGAAGTCTGTCATGGGGGGCTTCTGGGAAAGCTTTCTGAGAGAGTTATAGGAAAGGAAAGCTGCTTCTTTCAAATGTTACGTCTACATGGATGTCTGGAATTACAGCAGCTGTCTTGCTACAGTGAAGGGGTTAATCCAATGACAGAGCTGACACACGAAGGGTAGCAGAAAATAAATATGGAAAAGAACCTGGGACCTTGAGGACTTAGCTGAGCTGTAGAATTAACTTACCCTTGAACTGGGGATTTCTTGTAATGTGCGATAGATTTCCCTATTTTTTAAATCTCTTTGAGGTGGGTTTTCTGTTACTTGGAGACTAAAGCATCCTTACATACTGAGAAACGTTTAAGGGCACGTAAAGATCAGCCTACAAAAGACAATGAGAAGGAACGAACAGAAAAGTAGGGAGAAAACCAAGGGTACAGTACAAAAGCCAGAAACAAAGAACAGTTTAAAAAGGAAGAGTCAACAGTGTAAAATGTTTCAAAGCAGTTAAGTTTGAGAGCACCATGAAATCCAGTTCATTTTGGTTTCTATCCGCCTGCCATGGTACGTTGACACAGATGACCTCTGCCTGTAGGCCTACACTGAGTCCAATACAGTGTCTAGAAGCCAGGAGTGTCTATTTAAGTTTAAACTGATTAAAATTAAATAAAATTTAAAATTTACACTCTCAGCAACATTAGCCAGATTTCAATTGCTCAGTAGCCACAGTATTGGGCAGAACACACATAAAACATTTCCAACATCACAAAAAGTTTTATTGGGTGCATTGACCTAAACAATTTAGAGCCTCTGACTCTTAAGAATTTTGAATCCCAAGGTCAAGTCTAAACACCTTTCCCTCCCCAAAGCCTTTGGGGAGTAGCTACTGCTATATCCACCTTATTTTTCATAGATAAACATAATTTAGTCACTCATTCTTTTGTGTGTGTGCTGCATATTTTTCATTTGTCCTCCGGATCTACCCTTCACTTATTTCCACCCTGCTCTGTACTCCAGGAGGCTGACTTACATAGGGTAGGTCAGCGCCTTCCTTCCTTCTCGTTTCTGGTTATGTTTGGCCAATGGGAAGTGCCAGCAGACCAGAGGGAGGAAGAACAAAGACACGACGTTCATGCTGTGCTCCGCTTTCCGCGGGATTGTGCACTGGATGTACCCCTTTTCAAAGGTCTCAGCCCAAGTCAGGTGGCCTTCTCCATACATCACTCTATCTCCAGGATCCGTCTAATTCCAGCTCCTCCCACTCGCCACTTTAAGGCTAGGAGAGGTCAAAGGAGACCTGCTGTTACCAATTTCGAGGTACCGCATTCTCCCTGTGGTTTTCCTACGCACTGCCCTCACATTTAAAAAATAGTCCCTCTATTAAACTCTCCTTCCAATTATTTTAAGTCGAGTTTACAGTGGGATCCTAACTAATAGACTTTCTTGTATTTATTAATTCTCCTAGAAGGTGGGCCAATACGTAGGGTTACAAACCACTCCAGTTTGCCCACGATTGGTGCTTTCCCAAGGCAAGGAGCATACAATGCTTAAACTGGGACAGTCCCAACAACATTGAGGTTGCAGTAACCTTACCTACAAGTGCCTTTTAGTATGATATTTACCCACGTGGTAGTTTTTTAAAATTCCTGTGTACAAATAATTATCTCTCCTTTATTAAATCACCTGTTTAATTTTTGCTCCTCTCTACCTATCGTGATTTTATTTTGGAAGCTATTGGTTTCTGTCAGATTTCTTCCATCTATTTGTATTCAGTGCCTTTTTCCCTTCATGTCTCTTGTCTTCATATCCTAGTAGTATCTTTTTTCCAGTGTGGGAAGAAGTCACATACAATAGCTGTCTGGAGATATAAACTGTGTAACACTTTAAGACGTTTCCTTAAGTCTATGTTTACGGTAGTAAATTCTAGGTTATTTTCTTGCAGCCACCTTTCTTGCAATCTGTGAGTGACCTTTCATCCAGGGTTATTAGGGTATGAAAGTTTCTCAATATTTCTGGTGTAGATAAAAAGAAAACAATACTTACTTTAAGGATTAGTATAAGGGGTGACTTCAGCCCACTCAAAATGTTCCCTCCAGGTTGTGGGCTCCTACTTAAAAGATAAATATCCTCTAAATGGATGCCATGTTTCCTAAGACTCTTTTGAGGTTCAGAGTATGGTTTTTGGCCCCAGAGTCAAAGAGTATGGTTTAAGACCCCAGAACTATAAGTAGACGCTAAGCTTGGATAAGTTACTGCTATAGGTGGGGCTAAACAGGTCTTGTGGAAGCCCTGTGAATGACAAGTGACCTCTTCTCTGGAAAGATTGCACAACAGTCTCCCTGACACTAATGGCTATTGTCTACTCAAAAGATCAAGTCACATTTCTCTATGGAATTTCCCTTAGAAAGAAAATTTTGATTTTCTACTCTATGATACTTTCTTTTTATTTTTCCCCAAAATAGAGGCTTTTGTCTCTTGTCTCTTTCCTCTTTGCTTCTACTAACTGTCAGAACAATTGATCAATAAACATCTATGCATGTGGTTCTATGCAGGGTGGAGGCGTGTCTAAAAATTCAAGGAGTTAGAAAACTTTCTGATGGGCCAAACTTGCAAGTAAGGGATAAATGTTTCTTTCTGGAAACTTAGTAAAGCTTGATTTTACTCACAATTCAAGCTATACTCTCACTCCATGGTTCTTAACTCTGATTGCATATTAGAGTCACCTGAGAACATTCCCACTCCCAGACAATTGAGTCAGACTACCTGGAATTTGAGGGCCCCAGGGTGATTATTTTTTAAAACTCTCCAAGTGATCCTAATGTACAGACAGGGTTAAGAACTCCAGCTTTATATTTAAAGATAAAAGTGTATATGCATATTATGACTGTCTCTACTGCATAAGCAGAAATCACCGATGTGCCTAGAAACACATGTAGAGCCTTTCATTCTCTTTGTTTCTCACCATATAAAAAAAGTACCCAAAGCAACACTGCTCAGCATGACACCAGCTGGCTGACATAGCACATTCCTGATGACCATTATCCTAAGTTCCCTGTGAATCACTACACAGTTTTTTTCAGTTAGCCCAATTCTCCTCCCACATGTGGGTGCTGGGAGCAGCTGTCTATGGTACAATAAGCAGTAGACTAGGAGATAGATGGCATGGATTCTAACCTCACTCTGTCCCTAACTAGTTGTAAGGCATGAGGTAGGTCACTTTGTATCTCTGAAACTTTATGAAACAGTGACGATTTTACTATCTATTTCATTTACTATCAACTTTAAGTGAAAAAACTAAGTTGCAGCACAGTATACAGGGTATGATCTCATTTAAAAATTATATAAGAATATTTGTTAATACATGAAAACTGTCTAGAAGAATACATTCTAATCTGTTTACAGTAGACATTAGGATTGACTGGGAGAGGGACTTTTATTTTTACTTTGTATATTTCTATAATGTTTGAACAATTTTATGATGACCATATGTCATTTTCATAGTTTAAAAATATGCACTAAAGTCCAAATTAGTGGGGAAACAGATGGTGAGAGTATTATAGCCTAAAGTTGGCAAAGAGTCAGAGAGGGTGTCATTGCCTTAAAGTTGTTCCAGTGCCTAGGCCCAGACAAAGCATGCTGCAAGGGAAGCATGCAGCTCCCACCATCTATTATTAACAAAGTTTGAAAGTTCACACAGAGGATAAGAGGTGACAGAAGGCTGGAAATAATCAAGGGTTCTGATTTTCTTTTTTAAAAAATTTTTATTTTCTATTGAATCATAATTGATTATACACAGTTTTGGGGTTCAACGCTGACTTATGTTGATCAAATCAATATTATTAGCATATACATTATTACGCATCATACTTATTCTTTATGCTCCTTATCCAGTCTCTTCCCTCCCACTCCCCCGCCCCCTCCCACCTCTGTTAACCCTAGATTTCTTCTCTGCTTCTGAAAGAGTAAATGTTACTCTGTTGATTTGTTGCCGAGATGATCTGTCCAGTGCTGAGAGAGGTGTGCTCAGGTCCCCCACTATGATTGTAGAGTAGATGCTTCCATCACTCTGGATAGGGCTTTGTGGAAAGAGAAATCCTCTTCTCTTCTTTGGTCTCTGCTGGTGACTCTCCTTGTGTCAATGTACTTGAGTGGCTGGCAGGACATCTACACGGTGGTTGTGGAGTCTAGCTGCTTTCTCAGCAGCCATGGCTATTGTGGTGGCTGTGGTGGGCACCCACATGGAAGTGGTATTTTTGGCATGCTCCTTGCCCAATTGCAGGAGGAGGGGTTGGTCCAGGCTCCATACCTCAGGACCCCAGGCGGGCCCATGGCAGCAGCGGGATGGGTTGGTCCCTGGCTCCCAGCCTCAGGACAAAGAAAAGTATAGTTTCCAGAAATTGCAACCTACAAAGCTTGAGAGTTATCACCAGGAAAAATCTAGAATGGATTATTAAACAGCTGGTGTGTGAACATTTAAAAAGGCATGTAGTGGGCATCAGCAGTTAACATAGATTTCCTAAGAACAAATCATGACAAACTAACCTCTTTTCTTTTTGGTAGGGTAACTATCTCAGGAGAATATAAAAAACTTACGATGGAGTTTGGATGTGTTGTCCCCTCCAAAACTCATGTGGAAATTCGATCTCCAATGTGGCAGTGTTGGAAACTGATTGAGTCATGGGAGCGGATCCCTCATGAGTGGATTAATGCTCTCCCTGGGGGAGGAGGAAATAATAAGTGAATTCTTGTTCTATTAGTTCCGGCGAGAGCTGATTGTTTAAAGGACCCTGGCACCTCCTCTCTCTCTCTCTCTTGCTTCCTAGCAATGTGATCTGCTTGTACCCGCCAGCTGCCTGCTGCTTTTCTGCCATGAGTAGAAACAGCCTGAGGCCCATGCCAGATGCAGCTGTCCCAGAATCGTAAGCCAAATAAACCTCTTTTCCTTATAAATTACCCAGTCTCAGGTATTTCTGTTATAGCAACACAAAACGGACTAAAACAACTTAATATATCTTGATTTCAGCAAAGTGTTCCCAAAATTTTCCACAGCACCATTTTGGGAAATATGTGAAATGCAAATTATTAAGTTATTCATAGCTGGGTTTTTTTTTTTTTTTTTGTCTTTTTCCGTGTCCGGCAACGGATCGCAACCCTCAGTGTTGCCCCCGTACTGGACTGGGGACCGGCAACGGGATCGCAACCCTCGGCATTGCTCCCGTGCCTCGCTCAGCCAGTGAGCGGGAACCAGTCTGTATGTGGGATCCGAACCCTCAGGCGGGAGCGCCGCCGCGCTTCCCAAGCAGCGCACTTATCCAGTGCGCCACTGGGCCGGCCCCATAGCTGTTTATAAAATCACATCCAATGACTATATCTAGATATATGTATCCAACAGAGTGCCTGTCTTTGGCCCTGTTCTCTTTCATATTTTTATCAATCACCTAGATAGAGACATTGAAGGCAATCTTACCAAGTTCTCAGATGATATAGAGATAGAAGGTATAGCCACTAGCTAAAGCATAGAATCTGTATTCAATATATTCTTAATTTACTGAAATGCCAAGCTGAATCCAGCAATGGAACTAATGGGTTGTAGGATGAGAAATTTCAGTTCCATGTAAGAAAGAATTTCTTAACTATAGTTTTCCAACAATGGAATAGGTAATAGGTCCTCAGTCAAAAAAATTGGGGGGAAGTAGGAGACTGGCTCATCAGATGTCCCTGGAAATATGAAAATTAATTGATTCAAACCGGAAAATTAATAGCAGACACTAAGTACTAACAGATTTCCAAGACAGCAGAAGTCAATATGGGGCATAATATTTGTTTTCATAGTTAATTCAAGAAGCAAGACTAACATGGCATTTTCCAGAGTCAGGAAGTGACTAAGCTGACTGTGTTTTTAGTGAGTAAGGGAAAGTAAGTCAGAGGCCAGATTATGGAGAATCCAGAACCAGGAAAGGAGTTTATACTTTGTACAGTGGAGAAAGGATAAGTCAGGCTCCACTTTCAAGCATAAGAAACCAATTCTGGCAAACTTCAAGAGAGAAATTTGTTGGAAAGATACCAGGAGCTCTGAGAACCAACAGGAAGTCTAGGGAACCAGGCCTGGAAACATCAGAAAGCAAGGTGGTCTCCAAGGGCTAAACAGTAAGAACTAGGACACGACACTAGGGTAAATGAATACCCAACCATGTTTAATCTCTCTATCACACTGCTAAGAATTCAAATTAGAGAAACAGAGTGTTCCAAAGCCCTAACTTGGGTCACATGCTTTTCACTTAGCTGAAGAAAAGTACTGGATTAACAGTTTTTCCAGATTATATCTAATGGCAAGTGAGAATTCCCCAAAAGGGAATCAAAGTGTGAAAGAGAAATAAATGCTGAGCAGTCAAAAGACAACAAATGTTCACTATTGGCACCAGTGGAGGTTTTGAGCAAGGAAGCAATGTGATGAAAATACGGCTATAGGGAGAGGTGGCAATTTGCAAACAAAGGAATAAAAATCTAAGGGCAGATCGTGCATTTTGTCCAGGTTTGGCTCACTATTGGCACCAGTGGAGGTTTTGAGCGAGGAAGCAATGTGATGAAAATACGGCTATAGGGAGAGGAGGCAATTTGCAAACAAAGGAATAAAAATCTAAGGGCAGATCGTGCATTTTGTCCAGGTTTGGAGTGTGGCAGTGGGAATAGGATAGCAATGGTGTTCAAAGTAAAAGCAAACTGTACTGGCCAGCCACCGGAAAAAGAAAAAAAAAAAAAACTGCCTAAAGGTTAAGGAAAAAGGAGGAGTCAAAAGTGACTATAGATGCTTCTCTCAGAGACTGAAGGAGTGATGGTGGTAGAAGTAAGACAGCTTAGAAAGAGCGAGTGTGGCAGTGGGAATAGGATAGCAATGGTGTTCAAAGTAAAAGCAAACTGTACTGGCCAGCCACCGGAAAAAGAAAAAAAAAAAACTGCCTAAAGGTTAAGGAAAAAGAAGGAGTCAAAAGTGACTATAGATGCTTCTCTCAGAGACTGAAGGAGTGATGGTGGTAGAAGTAAGACAGCTTAGAAAGAGCAGTATCTAGGTGGGAGTTGAAGATAATGTTTATGCCATTGTGTTTAGCTGATGGTGCAAATGTGCAGTAGGAAGTAAGACTAGGTAATCAAAGGGGACTTGATTGCAGATACAGGTTTAGAAGGATGACAATTGAAATCTGACCAGGCTGTCTCAGAGCATATGTAAAATGGTAAGCAGAAATGGTTCAAAACTTTCCTTCAAACTGTGAAAAAGAAAAGAGAGAGAGAGAAAGAGAGATAACTGTACAAAAAAAAAAGAGTCAGTAGAGGAGGTTTGGGGAATTTAAAGTGAGAACCTCTGTAACATGAACTTTTTACCATAAGGAGTATTACATTTTTCCATTTTTATTCCTGACCCCATTTTCTCCCTTTATCCCAGACACCCACTGTAATTATATGTCCTTAAATATGTATATATGCCTGTAAAGTGTGGAGTTTTGTGGATTTTGTGTGTTTGAGTTAAATAAATGGCATTATGCTGTAGATTTCATTGTGTTACTTTTTCTCTCACTACATCACATTGCTGTAAGTACAAGAAAGCCAAATTGCTCTTTAGAAATGACTGCCAGATTTCACATTTCCACCAGCAGGTTATGAGAGTCCCCATTTCTACATATTTTCATCAACCCTCAGTAATATCTATCTGTTGCCAATTTGATGAATATAAAGTTGTACCTGGTTGTTTGAAATTTATTTTCTTTCTAATGAGATGGAATATCTCCTAAGATTTCAGGTTTCCCCTTCAATAAACTGCTTGATTGTGTCCTTTCCCCATTTTTTTTCTGTTGCTTCCTTTTACTTGTTGATTTGCAGGATCACTTATGTTCTAGAGCTGTGCAGTCCAATACAGTAGCTACTACCCATTAACTATTAAGCCACAAGCTTTCGAATACTTGAAATATGGCTAGTTCAAATTGTAAGTGTAAAATACACACCAGATTTCAAAGACTCAGTACAAAAACAAAGAATGCAAAACTCTCATTAATAATTTTTATATTGATTACATATTGAAATGATATTTTAGATATACCAAATAAAATACACTTTAAAAATTAATTTTACCTATTTATTTTTATTTTTATACTGTGACTATTAGAAGATTTAAAATAACATGTGTCTGGCTTGCATTTGTGACTTGAATTATATTTCTATTGGATGCGCTATTCTAGATATTAATTCTTGGTTGGTTTCAGACATTGAAACCAACTTACTCCATCCTCTATCTTAAGCTTGTATATGATGTCTCATCAAATCTATCCATTTTTCACCAGTCCACCACATTACTCAACACCAAGCTCTATGTAAATGGTGCCCTGATGTTGTGTAGTGAATAACACATGCAGCCCTGAATTTTTGCCTTGAAGATGGCACTTTGTGCATCTCATTTAAGAAGTTCTTCCCCACAGCTAGATCACAAAGATATTTTCCTTGTATTATTATTATTTTATTTATTTATTTATTTATTTTTGGCAAGTAGCTAGTACAGGGATCAAACCCTAGACCTTGGTGTTATCAGCACCACATTCTAACCAACTGAGCTAACTGGCCAGTCCTCTTTGTATTACTTTTGTAAATAAGGAAGAGAAAAATAAGATGGTGTTATATCATCGAAGCCATAAAAGAGAGTGGTTTATACTGTCAAGAAAATGCAGATTTTAGCCAAAAAGGATGATGATAGGGAAAATAATTTAAACTGGATTTTATGATTTTTGACAGCAATGCTCTTTCTAGTTAAGTTTGGGTAGACAAATGTTAAGCTTTGCATTCCAAGGAGCACATTAACAGATAGTAGGAAGGCAGGCCACAGGCATGCTGAGTGAGTGACATGCTGACTCCCAGTTTTCAGTCTAAATATCTGCTGAAGTTAATTCTCACAATAGGTTAATAACCTTGATGTGGATAACAAAGAACTGGCAATAATTGCAAAAATCATATGATAATGTTTAGATTTATACTTATACCACTCTGAAACCTGATTGTTGGTACATCA
>NW_007726387.1:570125-572805 GCF_000696425.1 Galeopterus variegatus | reverse complement strand
ATGTATAATTTTCATTTTTAAGAGTTTGTGATACTTGCTGTACAAGTCTGGGCATTACATTCAGAAAACCAAACATTTTTGATATGTCTTATGACAGTTATAACTTCAGTGTCTACTGGAAAAATCTGCAGAAGCAAGATTTGTCTTTCAACATTATGTCTGACATTGCATAAAAATGTATTTCCCAAAGCAAACTTGAAAATTACACACTTTTAAAAATTCATCTGTGATTTTTCCCAAGTTCAGTGCTTCTCTGTGTTCACTCTTCCTTCTGGATTCATTTTCATTCTTGTAAAAGTGCATTCTTTGGTAGTTCTTTCAAGTATCTATAGATAATAAACTCTTTGGTATTTGTACATCTGAAAAGGTCTTTTGTCCTTATTCTTCAATAATAATTGATCACGGTGTAGACTTTTATTTTGACATCTATTAAAAATGAAATTACACATTCACACAGTCATAATGAAGCTTTAGCACATCAAAGATATAATTCTACTGTTGTCTGGCATTTATTTTTACTTATGAGAAATGTGATCATCTCTCCTCTCTAGTTAACCTCCTGTTAGTTTTAGAAAACTTTTTCCTTTCTCATTGTTCTCCCATCTCACTACCAAGTATCTAGATGTTAACTTGGTTTTTTAAGAGCTTAAACATAAATGTGCTTTTTATGTATATTTTTTGTCTGAGAGTTTCTCCTCAGCTAAAGTTGTAACTTCGATGGTGTCCCATGAATACCTGGGTGATAAAAGCCTCCCTATGAGATGGTTTTATTGTTATTTTCATTGTCATGCCTGAACCCTATGAGTTTTACATGTTTTTATGTTTGTTTCTTGGTTTTAGACAGTCCAAATTTACGGTAATCCCCCCTCTTAGCTAGTCCCTGAGGTCTCCGTTGCTTGCAAGTCATCCTGTTTCTATCTGTGCCAAGCTGGCTCACACTCGCAGCAACTCTGGGCCTTTGGGTTTTCCTGGTCCCCGTTGTTAGACAATGTAGTAGTTTTGCAGCTCCCTGCAGGCACAAGGCACAGGGCCACAGCCTCAGCTCCCATCCCTAGATTTACCCAACCACAGAGGCACAGGCCAGTTTGGTTCCTCCTATGGGCAGCAAAGCTTCAACTTCTGCTCCCTACTATGCATGTAAGTTTCTGGAGAACCTTTCTTTCTTGCTTTTGAGCTTAAATTATTATTTTTTTTAGGCCAATGTTTCTGTGTGTGGAATGAGGCAAAAAAGATTCTACTCAGTTCACCATCTTGACTGGATCCTTCCACATTACCATTTTTTTTGCTTTGGTACAAATGATCTTAAGAAACCAGAGAATAGATCCAAAAACAAACATTAACTGTAGCTTTCTGTCTGTTTGCCTTTCCATGCTGGAAGTTCTTAGTCAATAGAGCCATCAAAACAAAATTGGAATAGTTTTCCTTTATTTAGAGCGGGTAACTTTAGAACCACAATAAAATCTGAAGACATCCTATTAAAAGTGATAGCATATATAGTGGAAGCATTAGCTTGGCATATATAGATGAGTCCAAGTGGAAAGTTGACATGAGGATCAAAACCTTTCTGAGATCATTTCATCCTGATTATTCCTGTTAATTACATCAAAAAGAAACAAAACAAATGACAATTCTCACATCAAAATTAATGCAATGAATAGAGGCCTTTTATTGAAGCACTGATGAGGTCACGTCTAGTCCAAGCAGAAACCTGTCAATCCCATTTTGTGGTCTATGTTTAATCAGGTCTTTGTTTTCAACTGCACAAATATTAGATATTCAATCTAAGATTTACATATTGCTGACTCTAATGTCATCAACTCACTGCTTTGAAGTTGCTTCTGCTGGTCCATGGCATGAGATCTTTTAGTTAGTCAAAATTTTCTCAACAATATTTGATGTGAATTTAAAAAGTAAAAAGTAATAAAGCTTTGAGGATACAACTGTACATGTATAAAATTAGGAAAAGATTCTGATGTTAAATGCCAGATTTTAAAAAATTAGGAAAAAAATCAATACGAGATTATAGCAAAATCCATACTCATATCTTGCTGATAAGTTGTTACAATCCTTTTGGAAAGTAATATGACAACATAGGTGGCAAAAACCATAATGTTTATTTCTTGAAACCATTAAGACCATTTCTGGGAGTTTATGCTATGGAAATAGTTCAACAGAAAATTAAAGCTATGTGCATAAAGTTATCCATATATAATAGTGAAAAACCAGGAATAAGTTAAATGTCTTTGTAAATTATGCTCTTTTAAGTTTCAAGCTACTTTAACTAATAGTGGTTTATTGAGATATAATAACATGGCTTATGCAGACTGACACAGTTCCAGAACCGGAAACTCTTACAGGATAGGACTTTAAGTTGTACTATCATCATCAAAGCAACATTAACTTCCCAGCTCTGGTACTCCACTTTTAAGGAAGGAGCTTAGATACTCTTAAGTCTGTTTCTACTGTTCCTACTACTACCAAACTATCTCTTATGTCTCAAGTTCAAATGTTTTCAAAAAGAGTATCTGACTGTTTTGGATATTCACTATGCAATATTGGGGATATTTGTTAGGCAGAGCTTTCAAACAAGAATATGTCGTAGGTCTCTGACCAGGGTTCAATGTCCACAGCCCTTGTACAATTAGCAGTAGCAAGGATAGCAAGGTCACGTGGTATATAT
>NW_007726387.1:567972-569464 GCF_000696425.1 Galeopterus variegatus | reverse complement strand
AATGTCCACAGCCCTTGTACAATTAGCAGTAGCAAGGATAGCAAGGTCACGTGGTATATATAGAGAGCTCTTTATGTTGGTGTGTTTATGATAAAAGAACTTATTACAAAATGACGAAACAACAAAATGAGATGTATAAAAGAGAGATTGCAGAAATTAGAAAACAAATTAAAACTGTATTAATCAGAGTCTAATCAGGAGCCAGAAACCATACTAGTTATTTTAATAGAGAGAGCTAAAGAATTGCTAACGAGGTACTGAAGAACTGAAAAGGGAAAAAGAGAACACTAAGATGATAGATAGACATACAGATACAGACATATTGCAAGAGGGAGCTTCCACGACCAGGGCTGGGGGAACAAAGGGAGGAGGTTAGAATAATTAAAACTTAGAAGCTCAGAGGAGGAGCCCCAAGAAACTGAGTACCAGACCTCTGAGAAGGTGGTGCAGTTTAGCTGGTGCTAAGGTCTCTTAGCTCAGAGGAGGGGCTCCGTGGAACTAGGACCCAGACCTCTAAGGAAGGGATGCTGACCAGCTGATGGTCAGGTCTTTGAGGGGATGTGATGAGGCTGTTTTTGCAAGTGTTAAACAATCATCTGGACTGTGTAGCTGACTGTGCTGCTTCTGGAGCAAACTGACTCATCCATAGTGAAGAAGGGAGGCTGGGGTGCCACTGAAAAGAGCAGGAAATCAACAGGAAAGAAGGAAGAAGTCCTTCCTCCCTCCTCCAGCTTTTCAGTGTCTCCCTGACACTCGTATTGGAAGCACCTAACAGAGAGCAACCGGCAAAGCAAAAAGGTGGTTTGCATAGTCCAGCCTCAGCATCATAAAACAATATGGAAGGGTGGGTATGAAGCTGTGGGAAGATATTTAATAACTGGCAACAGGGCCAAAGCAGTATCATTACAGAATTAATAAATAAANGAAGATATTTAATAACTGGCAACAGGGCCAAAGCAGTATCATTACAGAATTAATAAATAAATTTGGAACAGCAAGACACAGATCTAAGGACAGGGTCAAGATTTATTTTACTCACCACCATTGATCCAGTGCCTATCACAATGCCTGGCCTATAACAGACACCCAATAAATATTGATGGGGGGAGGAAGAATGAGTGAATGAATGAATGTCACTGCCACCAAGGGCCCAACTTGCTCAGTCTTTAAGGCATAATTGATTCTAACATTAAATTGTTTGAACTTCTTTTTCACTGTTTTCTTTGACAATGGCCTCTCCTGTCATACTCGTGGATGTAATATCTAGCAGAATAGCCATCAGTTACTATCTGGCCCTGAATAGACAAAATAGACCATATCAAAAACTTAGAATCATCCTTTGTATCAATGGAGACATAGATAAAAGTAAAACACATAGTCTGTGACAGTAACCTATGAAGTGCTCACAAACATCACATTCTACATTGTCAGTCATGAATTTTATTGAGATCGTAGAATGTATTTCAAAAAATTTTCTGTGGTGTTCTTGGCT
>NW_007726387.1:552597-567181 GCF_000696425.1 Galeopterus variegatus | reverse complement strand
TCATGAATTTTATTGAGATCGTAGAATGTATTTCAAAAAATTTTCTGTGGTGTTCTTGGCTGTTATTCTAATATAAAACTATTGTTTTTCCTACGGTATGATTTATACCATTTATTACTACCTGGATGATATCCCCTTCTTATTCTGTGCAACATTAGTGTATCTTGTAGAAGAAACAATAGGCAAAGGTTTCCTTTAGGGATTATTTCTTCATGTGCATTCTTAAGCCTTGGGAGTTTCTGGTATCATTTTTTGTGTTCAGGTTCAAAAGTGAACTTCACTGGAGCTTATAAACTGTCACAGTTAAGGGAGTGCTTCATTGTTTCATACTGAAAACTTTCCATAGAACAGAATATACGGGTGTTAGGATCTGCTTCCTCACCTATTCAGAAGAATACCAAAACAGAAATTATGGTTTTCACATTTGATTTTTTACCAATCAAATCTGAATAACTCCTGGAATTTATACAAATCCTGTGAGCAATACATTTGAAAGGAACAAACATAAATCAATCTTACTAATTTTTTTACTTTAAAGTTCCTCTGTGGCAAAGCTGTTTTAAACTGGGATATTTTCTTTTATTATTATTTTTTCAAACTAGGATATCTTGACAGAAGAATATTTGCACAAAAAAATGTCATCACACTCAAATGTGCAGTTGCATATTTGCGGGTGAAAATTTGGAAAAGAAAACTAGTAAGAGAAGAAAAATGGGAGAGAGAAAAGAGGAAGAAATATCAGCGGTACGTTCTAACCAACTGAGCTAACCTGCCAGCCCTTAGAGGAAGAAATGTATGGATACTTTTAACACCTTCTCCTCCCACCAGAATGACCAGATAAAGACACCAATTCTGCTGTGAACCCCTTTGCTACTTAGCTATAGTACTCTTTGAAGGATAGGTGGGCAGTCAGTTGAGCCCACCCTGTCCCCATCTGACCAGACCTTGGAAGATAGGGTCACAGCCCAGGTTCACCTAAGGACAACCAACCTTAGAGCCTCAAGGTAGAGAGAGCGCAAACATACCTAAAACCACTACCCATGCCTTTCTCTTCCTTGTCCATTCCTGTTCCTCTGTTCTTTCTAAAAAGAACTTACAGAAACTTCTGCTCTGGCCCTTGAAGTTCTGGGTGTTGGCAAGCATAGATATCTAGCATTTTATGGGTACCTCTTCCTAAATTCTTAGGTGGACAGGGATTCATGCTACTGGGACTGTCTCTCAAAGTTTCCCTATGTTGCACCATTGATGAACACTGATGAATGTCATAATGATGAACTGTTCATTTTTCTGACAGCCCCCAGACCACCTGAAGTTACACTGATTAATCACAGTCTGAGGGCCACCATTTCAGAACTACTCTTATGAGCTATAGTTTGCCTTTAAGGACAGGGTCTCTATCATGTTCACTGCCATATCCTCAGCACCTGGAACAGTGCCTGGACTGTACTTAGTGCCCAATAAACATTATTTCTTCTCTTTTATCTTTGTTCTTTGACTAGTGGAATTTAACTTATAAGTTCTAGTTTAGTTTGACAGCTCCTTGAAGGCTAGGGCTATGAGAAAGCTATCTTCTATAGAATCTATAATATTACATCTATAATATCTATTTGATATTATATTTCAAATCCATGACCTACTCATTGAATGTTTGTTAGTTATTGGACGAAATCCAAGAAAAATAAAAAATAATTCAGTATTCTGAATAATGTATTTTTAAAGTTTTAGCAAGAAATAAGGAGTGTTCAAAATGTGGACACCATCAAGGGTTTGGGTCCCCATACCAGCCAGTGGCCAAAAAAAAAGTAGACACAAGAAAACTGTATGGCGGGTACTAAAAACTTAAACATAGAAATACTATATAATCTAATAATTCCACTTCTGGGTATATACACAAAAGAATTGAAAGTAGAGACAAAAGCAGACATTTGCACATCAATACCCATAGAGCAGTATTCACAACAGCCAAAAGGTGGAAGCAACCTCAGTGTCCGTCAATGGATGAATGGATAAATAAAACATAATTTATACACATACAATGGAATATTATTCGGCTGTAAAAAGAAATGAAATTCTTTCTGTGCCCAACTGATTTCACTTAACATAACGTCTTCCAGGCTCATACATTGCCACCAATGACAAGGATTTCATTCTTTTTATGGATGAATAATATTCCATTGTGTATATACCACATTTCCTTTACCCATTCATCTACTGATGTTCACTTAGGTTGATTTCATATCTTAGCTATTGTGAATACTGTTGCAATAAACATGGTTATGCAGCTAGCTCTTGGTTTCCTTTGGCTAAACACCCATTAGTGGGATTGCTGGATCATATTGTAGCTCTAATTTTAGTTTTTTGAGGGACTTTCGTACTGTTCTTCATAGTGGCTGTATTAATTTACATTCCCACCAGTAGTGTATGAGTTTCCTTTTCTCTGGATCCTCACCAGCATTTGTTATTCTCATTCATATGTGGCAGCTGAAAAAGTTGAGCTCATAAAAGTAGAGAGTAGAATTGTAGTTATAGAAGTTGGAAAAGGTAGCAAGGAGAGGGATAGGAAGAGGTTGCTTAACAGATACAAACTTACGGCTAGATAGGAAGAATAAGTTCTAGTGTTCAATAGCACTGTTAGGTGATTATAATTATCAATAATGCACTGTATATTCTCAAATAGCTAGAAGAGAGGATCTCAAATGTTCCTAACACAAAGAAATGATAAATGTCTGAGGTGATGAACATGCTAATTACCTTGATTTTATCATTACACATTGTGTACGTGTATGGAAATATCACTCTGTGCCTCATAAACATGTATGATTATTATGTGTCAATTAAAAACAAAACAAAATTAATTTATAAAAAAAGACATTTTAAAAAAAAGAAATTCTGACATATACAACAACATGGATGAATTTTGAAGACATTATGCTAAGTGAAATAAGCCAGATATAAAAGGACAAATACTGTATGAGTCCACTCATATGAGGTACCTGGAGAAGTCAAATTCATAGACAGAAAGTAAAATGGTCTCTGCCATGGCCTGGGGGAGGGGAAAATGGGAAGTTATCATTTAATGAGTATGAAGATTCAGTTTGAGAAGATGAAAAATTTCTGCAGATGGATGTTGGCAATGTTTGCACAACCATGTGAGTGTACTTAATGCCACTGGTCCAGGGACCCTTGGAGGTCTCCAACACCTTTCCAGGAAGCCCTTGAAATAAAACTATTTTTATAATAATACTGTACTGTGTTATTTGCCTTTTTTTTTTTTTTTACCTTCATTCTCTCAAGTGAACATTGGAACTCTGCAGAGCTCACATGACATGTGGTATCACAAAAGACAGAATGCAGAAGATATAAGAATTCAACTGTCTTCTATCAAGCCAGACATTAAAGAGATTTGCAAAAATGTGAAACAATGCCACTCTTCTCATAAAATTTTTTTGTTTGGGAAAATATACTTATTTTTCATAAACTATGTTATTTTGTTAACCTCTAATGAAGTTATTATTCTTATTTTAAATCAATTAATAATGTTTTTAAATTTTCTCCATTTTAATTTTTAATATGGTAAGTAGTGATAGTTATAACCCACATAAACAAAAGCTCTCTGAGGTCCTCAATATTTTGTAAGAGCTCTTTGGGGTCCTGAAACAAAACCATTTGAGAATTGCTAGTCCAGTTTATAAAATGATTAGACTAAACCCATTAAGATGCTAGCAAACTGACATTTCTATCTTAGAATTCTATTACCTCAGGTTAATCAAGGATTAACCTTGAAGTAGCCTAGAAGTAGCCAACTACTTCTAAATTCAGATAACCCAAAATTGTCAGTAGACGTAAACAGTTCTGTCAAATGTGAGTTAAGTAATACTTGCTGATAAATAATTCTGAGTTTGCAAACGTCTGGGCTAGACTTCATTGTTACGGGATCAAAATTCATGCCTGCACATACAGGATGGTAATTGAATATTCTAACACAAATTAGGGGTTTGGAAGAAATGTACTCTTTAATTGTGCTCCTTATCTATTCAGTGGTCTCTTAAATATAACCCACTAACTATAGAGTTCTTAGTCTACTTAAACATGCAATTTAAAATCCATTATCCAGCAGTATAATTCGCAAAGACTGTGTAAAGACTAGTTATGCAATAGTACCATCAGAAATATAGTTTAAAATAGGTCACTCAGTCTTCTCTTCAGTCTGGATAACAATGTTTTGCCTTCTGAAAGCTCCCTAAGAAGAAATGTTACTGGTAAATGCTGACTGAAATGAAATGTGAATTCTATTTCCTTTGCAGGAAACCAGTTCTTATCAAATCACCTCCTGGCATAGTGGTTAAAAACATAAACTTGGGACATAGACAGACCTGCATTGCATTATCAGCTCAGATACTTAGCAGCTGTGTGGCCTCAGGCAAATTGCTTACCCTCTTTAAATCTCACTTTACCCATCAGTAAAATGGGGATACTAATACCTTTACTCAATGGATTAAGAAATAATTAAATTAAGTAATGGGTAAAAAGCAACTAGCCCAGGGTCAGATCCATGCTGAGCATCTGATAAATATTAGCTACTATTTCAAATACTATTATTGGCTTTCATTACACAATCAAGCTAGTTCTAGTTAGAGTAAGAGAGAGAAACCAAAGGCCTTCTTGTTATCAATCACTTTTCCTCTCCCCTAAGGAAATGCACACAGACTGATAACACTAAGAACTATAGAAAGGAAAAAGTGGGCATGGTTCTATCTGTCCTCTAAAAGCAAAGGAAGTCTCTTCCAGCCCCATTTCATCAATTTTAAAATGAACTTTTTAAAAAAAAATTATAACATCTGTGATTGGGATATGTCTTACAGTTGATGGTACTGCATTGCGTAACTGGCAGAGTTTTTCTTTCTTAATGCTAAATAAAATGATGGCATATCTTACAATTCATGGCACTCATTGAATGAAGTATAGTAATTGAGCTTTCTACTAAAAAATGCTGTTAGCACCCAAATAATCCCCCAGAGTGCATTCTCTTGTGGTTTAACCCCCAGCCTTCAGCCCTAACAAGCTTATCATCTGTCTGGCACAAAGATCTGGCTTAGATTTGTTAAATGACTATATGCAAGGGCTTGATCTGAACTTATTCACCACTTATACTATAAGTTTCTGAAAAAGTGTAGCCAAAGTGAGTCTATTTCTTTTTTCTCGAAATTCAACAGTCTTTAATTATATTGTGTCCAGTGTTGCTCATACTTGTTTCATGCATGTGATTTCATCTACCCAGCTATAGTGTAAGTTTTTCCAGATATGGACTATCCAAGTCTGATAAATGTTTTGCCTTCCTTACAATGCCAGTGGCATGGCATATACTTAGCGATCAATTACCTAGAAGTTTTTTGTACTGTATAAGGAGATATGCCAGTCTGACTCCCCTAGAATGTTGGGTAGGGGGTTGTTTGAATTCTTTAGGCTACTCTAACAGTTCAAAGCCCTGAGTCTCTTCCTCCACAACTACTGGTTGTTAATGGAGCCTATGTCTGTTGGACCTATAGTCCAGACCTATAGTGAAAGAAGTATAAACTGTAGAATAAATGGTCTCTGGCATAGCTGATGCTGTCAGTGCACCACTCAAAGGCTCTCTGATCCTTTCTGATCAGTTCTGGGGCCTATCTTTCAGCTTCTGTTCGCTTTGCTTCCAGTGAATCTGCTTTGCTAGTATTCCCAAAAACCCAGAATCGCCCTGGGGGAACCATAGCCATTGCCCAAATAGTACGTGAGTATGGAAGCCCAGCTCCTCTGCCTCAAGGCCAGATAAACCTTGAGGTGTAACTTATGCTCCAGAGAGCCCAACAGGATCAGGCTGAGGCCAGGATTTCATCTGAAACTGCACAGTTGCTTGGCTTCTTCCCCCTTTTCCTATCCATTTTTCCCCATTCTCTTTTTAAAGCATTTAGTGAGGCAATTAGGATCTGGACTTAATGTGTCTGAGTTTTAGCATAAAAATAATGAAAAAAAGTTTTGTTTTCCATGATTTAAAATTTTACATTATTATAAACCTTTTTATTCACCTTGGGTGTATATTCTTGAAACTTACAACAAGCAATATAAACCATCAATAAAACCAGACCTGGGGAGTCTTTATGTTTTGATCTGAGCAGGATGATAGGAATAAGGAAATGAACAAGAGGACAACAAACAATAAGAAATGACCCAACATTTCACATTCAATCCTAATTTATTTACAGGTGACATATATCTAATTCTATTTTTGACAATGTCTGGCTTTTTGATGAGCATCTTATTGGCTTTTTAGAAGTAAAATAATAATGCAAAACAAGTCGATTAATCCCCTGATGCTGCCCAGCAGAGTCCACATTTCTACAAAATGCTACATGATCATATAATAAAAATGCATCCCCTAACAGGCTCCGATTCCTCTCTTGCTACATCCCTTTTAAGAGTCCAGAATTGCAGAAACAAATCTAGGGATCCATTCTAATAAATGGAACAGATACAAAAGACAATACACTTTGTCCGGCAGTTTCACCAATTTGTTTTTTAATTGTGAAGCTCTTAGCCATGATAGGTGACGGTGTAGATGGTGAAAAGAACACAAGCCTTGAAGTCAGACAGCTCTGGGAATGAATTCTAGTTCTTCTTTATGGCCTTAAGCAAGTGCTTAATCTTCCTGAGTTTGTTTCATTTCCTCGATAAGATTGTAAAGAAATGATGCTGTAAAGAAATGAATGAGATAATACACATCTAGCGGGACAACTGAGATGTTAATCTGTGTCTTGGTCACGCTGCTGTAGGTATTTTTGCCTCATCCATCCAAGGAAAGCCACATTTGCCTCAGGGAGTGGTTAATGGCTTTAATGTTGCAGAGCCAAAATTAGAAGTTGTCTGACACCCAGACACAACCTCCTGTCTGTTAAAAGTTTCCTGAAACCGACAAGGCGGCCCTTCCACAGTGAGCACAGAGCTTCCTTTCCCTCATGATCCAACTGGGAGGCTTCGCATCCATGGGGAGAAAAAAGCTCCTGTCCTCGGCCCTGACAGCTGAGGAGGAGGCTTTGATGTGGACGTTTTCCTTAAAACAGGAATCAGTGACCTTTGAGGATGTGGCTCTGGACTTCACCCAGGAAGAATGGGCCCTGCTGGACACATTCCAGGAAAAGCTATACAGAGATGTGATGCTGGAGAACATCAGCCATCTTGTGTTCATGGTTGATTGAGTTCACCAATGCAGAACCCACAGATACAGAGGGCCAACTATTTACCCAGTGCCTTTAAGTGTCCAGCACCAGTAAAGACATATGACTTTACTTTTATTTGTGTAATGATGGAAGGGGGAGGCTACGTTGGTGGGAAGTGGAGGAGAGCCAAGGCTTCCTACAGAAAAGGATGACTAAACAGGTGGATGGTGGAAGTTAGCTGGCTTAGGAAAAAAGAGGGTGGGGCAGACCTTCCGAGACCTGGCTCTGAGAAATGCAGCCACAGAAGGTACATTTCAGGAGTTAACCTGGGGCTGTGTGTGTGTGGCAAAACCAGCACTCTTTTCATCACAATATTTAGGGTGAAGACCATAAGTTTCGGGCTGTTGGAGGTTAACACAGGCAGAAGGCACATTTCACCAACTTCACTGCATTGCCTAGAACATAGATCCTAATTAAGATTTCAGATGCACAAACTCAATGCATTCCAGAAGATATTCTATATAACACTAGTTGCCTGGGATATTAATAAATATCACTTGATAAATTAAAAAAAAAAAATGCCTGACACCCAGAATACAACCTTCCGTTGCTGGATTGTCCCAGGTGGCAAGAGACATCAAAGGTTGGGAGAAAAAGTAGATCAACACCAGGGAAAGCTATTTGGAGAACAACTTCCTATATTTAGGGCATTTATGGATTTCAAGAGAATCAGAGACTAGGGTTTAGGGTCTCTGATGGTGATGGATGACTTAGCAGCATGCTGCACCTCAGGGGGCAGGAAGGGTTGGCCACTAGATTTCAAGGCTCCCAATTTTATTTTATTATTTATTTATTTATTTTAAAAGATGACCGGTAAGGGGATCTTAACCCTTGACTTGGTGTTGTCAGCACCACACTCTCCGAAGTGAGCGAACCGGCCATCCCTATATGGGATCTGAACCCATGGCCTTGGCGTTATCAGCACCACGCTCTCCCAAGTGAGCCTCAGACCAGCCCCAAGGCTCCCAATTTTAGTATAGATCCCTGAATAAATCTTTGCTCGGAAGTACTGGAATCAACCACCAGCAAAGACAGTACCACCTGTGAACCTAGGAAAGATGAGCTCCAACCCTAGGTTCCATACTTTAGAGGGCTCTGCTCTGGCCTTGCATTGGCTGTGCCCCTTTTTATGGGGCAAAAGTTCTGCAAGGGACATGTCTGCTAGAGCCCTCACCTCGCTGTTCTAGACCATGCTCCACTTAACTGGACCTCAGAATTCACAGCCCAAATGGCCCCAAACTGCTACCAGGTCCTGAGCTAGCCTCTTTTCAGGATTCATCTTCCTGAAGTCATCCATGTCCCTGTGTACTCATGTTCATCTGAAGGACAGATAAAAGGTGGATTTTTGGCAGGGAGGGGGGTTGGTGGGCTGAGCGTGGTTGTGCAAGCCAGACTACACACACACATGCATGCAAGTTCCCTTATTGTGTAGGACAGAGCTATGTGGGAAGAGAAAGAGGGGAGGTGTAAGAAGGAAAAAAACTCCAGAAGTATAGGAAAAACAAACTGCTGTTCTCTATATTCATGCCATTCTCAATACCACACATCTGATGTGAGATATGTGGGATTTTTCCCACACCAAGTAAGTCTCCAGTTCTCTGTGGACACCAATAGAGTTTCCTACAATTTAACTCAATTATTACACTATCTACCAGGAGTTAGTGTAGACCCCACAGGTTTAGGGCTCAGTCCCACAAGACTGCCTCCCACATCAAATTAAATGCCAATCATAAGTCCAGGATGTCACCTGTGCATCTGAAAGACTGGATTGGTTTCCACAACCTCCTTGCTGTGGATTGAATGTCCCCCCAAAACTCATCAAAGCTTGATCCCCATGGTAACAGTGTTAAGAGACTGGGAAATCCAGCTGAAACATGGGGACTTTACGAGGTAATTGACTGTGCCCTTGTGAATGGATTAATCCATTCATGGAGTAATGGGTTAATAATGTAATAGGTTATCAAGGAGTGGTTCTGATGGCCTTTTAAGGAGAGCAAGTGAGCATATTAACTCTCCCGTTTATGCCATGCTTGCCATGTGATATCCTGGTTGCCACAGGACTCTGTAGAGTAGAGAGTTCCTACCACCAAGAAGGACCTCACAAGATGTGTTCCTTGGACCTTGAACTTCCCAGCCTCCAAAATGCTAAGAAATGAATTTCATTTCTGTATAAATTACCCAGTTTCAGTATTCTGTTATAAGCAACAGAAAACAGACTAATACACTCCTCAAGGTTCAATCATTTGCTAGAATTGCTCACAGAACTCAGGCAAGCACTTTACTTACATTTATTCACTTGTAAATGATACAGAACCCAGGAACAGTCAAATAAAAAAGATGTACAGACAAGATGTGTGTGAAGGGGTGCAGAGCTTCCATGCCCTCTCTAGGTGCAAGCTTCCATGCCCTCTCTAGGTGCAAGCTTCCATGCCCTCTCTAGGTGCAAGCTTCCATGCCCTCTCTAGGTGCAAGCTTCCATGCCCTCTCTAGGTGCAAGCTTCCATGCCCTCTCTAGGTGCAAGCTTCCATGCCCTCTCTAGGTGCAAGCTTCCATGCCCTCTCTAGGTGCAAGCTTCCATGCCCTCTCTAGGTGCAAGCTTCCATGCCCTCTCTAGGTGCACCACCCTCCCAGCACCTCCACGTGTTCATCAACCTGGAAGCTCTCTGAGTCCTGTCCTTCCGGGTTTTTACAGAGGCTTCATTACTTAGGCATGATTTATTAAATCATTCACTATTGGCAGTCAACGCAACTTTCAGCCCTCTCCTTGGCCAGAGGCCAGGAGGTAGGGCTGAACGTTCCAACCCTCTAATCACATGGGTTGTTCCTCTGACAACCAGCCCTCATCCTGAAGTTATCCAGGAGCCCACCAAGAGTAGCAGCATTAGAATGAAAGACATTTCTATCACCCAGGAAATTCCAAGGGGGTTAGGAGTTCTGTGCAGGAACAGGAAGAAGATTAAATATGTATCTCTTACTTTAAATCACAGTATCACAGCAGGCCACAGCTGGGGCCAGAGGCCAGCTTTTCTTACACCTCAACATTCAGATGCAGAATTCTAAGAAGTCCCCAAATTCTAAATTTGAACCAGGCCTTCCAGCTTATTATGAAGTTATATTTGTCAAGATAGAATGATAAAACCTATTTAACAGTTTGTCAGCCTGATTTATGACTTTCAAATGTTTAACATATGGCATATGAACCTCCATTTATACTCTTGTCCTGTGCCCTATAAATATTAGGGGTGACCCAGGCAAGAGACCATAGGACTTTGACCATGGAACATCCAGAGTGGTGGCCAGTGTGGTCTAAAGACCAGAGGACCCATCTCAGAATATTCTGGAATGTGTAGCCCCCTGGCAAGGTGCAGACACCACTGATATATCCCCCTCCCTTAAGAGTAAACATGACGAGTCCCAGATTTCTCGTCTCTCTTGACCAATGACCAATGTGGTACAGAGCCAGACTTAACTTCGTTTAAAACAAAATAGGGCAGGGACGTTGGTCTTTCTTGTTCACTGCTTTACCCCTAGCACC
This sequence comes from Galeopterus variegatus, assembly GCF_000696425.1. Taxonomy (NCBI): domain Eukaryota; kingdom Metazoa; phylum Chordata; class Mammalia; order Dermoptera; family Cynocephalidae; genus Galeopterus; species Galeopterus variegatus. Next base: position 556,395 of record NW_007726387.1, on the reverse strand, counting down.
TAGAACAGTGCCAATACACTTTTGTTCTAGCTCCCAGAGCCAAAGACCAAATTCGTGTCTGCCACATGTGTAAAGCACCTATTTTTATGCTATTATATATTATGTCAGTGTCAGGTACTTATTTTTGCCAAACCTATAATACCTATTTATATCTAATTTGCCAGACGAGTCTAAAATACCCTGTTTACTTACTAAATTGTTTTAGCAACTGTAGACTGTCTGCTAAGCCCAGACTACTAAGTACCTTGCCTGCCAAGTTCCCTCACTTCCTTACTGACATAAGGAAGTGACTTTCTAACCAGGCAGCATCCAGTTTACAAAATAGAAAGGAGCTCCAATAAGCTAAATAGAGAGGGTGAGTTTCATAAGCAAAAAAAAAAAAAAAGAAAGAAAAAAAAAAGTGTAGGAAAGCAGGAACAAGAAACAAATAGTGAATTGGTCCTTTCAAGATTACTTTCCTTACAGGGACCCAAGCAAAATCTTGTCGGCTTGGTGGGAATTAGCTATCACCTCTCTCTCTTGACTTCTCAGAAGGTCAGATTTTACAAGTAAACAACTTAGGTTTCAGTTTAGTGATGCAGAACTTTAGCATGAGTGACTGCATTTTGGGCCTGCCGTCTTTTCTTTAACTGTTGTCTATCCATTTTCTTTGCTGTGCAGCCTGGCATTGGGATTGGTGACTTATGGCCAGCTGGGCTGCTCTTTTCTCCATGGCTTTGAATTCTTGGAGAAAGCATTGTAAGATTTATCTTACACAGTAAGATTTATTGCATATCAGCCACACTTACGGCTCCTTGATGTTGTGAACCAGAAACCTCCAGAAGCCACTGGGCAGCATGTGCTTTGTCTTCCTGCTGCTACCAGAACCAGTGTTGGGCACCAAGATCTGGCAGTTGAACCTTCTCCACACTGAGTTGTTAATGCTTCTAATTAGAGTCAGTCTGCACACAGACCTTGTTTTCTGGGTGCCCAGCCAATCTATTCTTTCCTACCCCTGTGTATTTTTAACTTTTAATGAGAACTAACCAGGGAAAAAACACAAAAACTATAAATCAACTTCCATTGCAAAAAAAAAAAAAATTAAAATCTTCTGAAACTCTCTATCATAATGGAAATATGTATTTCTAACTAAAGATTACATATGATAATGCTTAGTCTAAATATTCATGGTGAATTCATCGGTTTTGTGGTTAGGTCATTTGGAATTACACAACTATATGGCCTAATGACATAATTATGTTATTAAAAATAAATTAGGACTGTTTTGTCTTTAAGGGATTGGCACAGTGTATCCCCAGTAAATTTTTTTTCTCTAGTTAGTGGCAATATAAACTGAAGTACGGTTGAGCCACCTCTCTGACTCTTAGAAAGTTGATGACAGGAGACAGAAAGGCCTTCACGGCTGATTTCATGTTACAACTTAGACCCAACCCAGCTACCCTTGCATTAATTCACAGGACTTAAAAAGTGAATCCCCAAGGGTATGCTGCAAGAACATTCCTTGCATGAGAGGAGAAATAGAGTTTCTTTGAAAAGTATGCCTGATGGCCCAGATTTAAATATATGCCATAGGATAAAAAATTTTCATTGATCCTCTTATCAATTATCTTGCTACTTGCTTTCACCTTGTTTACTGAACAAGTAAACCACATCCCAACTTGATGTCTTGGTCAGATTATTCAACTTTCAGAGATTCACTTTCCTTATCTGTAAAACAGGAATATAATAGCTCCCAAGGAATTTTTTATAAGGATTAAATGAGATCATAAAGTTTAGCACAGTGACTGATGAATGGTGAGTCCCGACGAACTGTTTATTGCTATAAAATAAGATTAAAAACCCCACTTTCATACAAGTTTGGAATAAAGAATGCAGACCAATCTGAAAACTCCTGAGGAATTAATCACAAGACTAGCAACAGGAAATTTTGCTGGCAAATAATCCATTTATTAATTCCCCCAACGTCTTCTTAGCTTCTTCACCCTTCTAATACTGAAAGTTTTACACACAGTTTTGGAATATGAAATATTTTATCAAAATATACTACTTTACCATATTATGAAGGAACAGTTATTGCTTGCATTTTTTCCCAGTTGTTTACCATTAAACAGATAGCCTACTGGGAGATTTATAAATATATGAAAATAAAAAATCATTTGTATTTTCATCATTTACTTGTACATATTTGTGGGGTACAGTGTGTCATTTCAATATATGCAGATACTACACTTAAAGTAGATAGCATAGTTTTGTACCCATTAGTCTACCACTTCTCACCTCCCCCACCCCTCCCGGCCTCTGGTAACCATTATTTTACTCTCTACTTTTATGAAAACCACTTTTCTTTCCCTTAATATTCCACATATGAGTGAGATCATGTGGTACTTATCTTTCTGTGCCTGACTTACTTCATGTAACATGATGGTTTGCAGTTCCATCCATCTTGCTGCAAATGATAGGCTATCACTCCTTTTTATAGCTGAATAGTATTCCATTACGTATATATACCACAGACTTTTATCTGTTCATCTGTTGATGGGCATTTAGGTTGACTCCATCTCTTGGCTATTGTGAAAAGTGTTGCAATGAACATGGGAGAGAGGGTATCTTTTTGATATGATTTCATTTCCTTTGGGTGTATATACCCAGTAGTGAGATAGTTGGCTTTTATCTGTTCATCTGTTGATGGGCATTTAGGTTGACTCCATCTCTTGGCTATTGTGAAAAGTGTTGCAATGAACATGGGAGAGAAGGTATCTTTTTGATATGATTTCATTTCCTTTGGGTGTATATACCCAGTAGTGAGATAGTTGGATCATAAGGTAGATCTGTTTTTAGTTGTCTGAGGAACCTCCATATTGTTTCCCACAATGGATGTATCAATTTACATTCTCATCGACAATGTAGGAGAGTTCCCTCTTCTCTGCATCTTCACCAGCATTTGTTATTTTCTGTCTTGTTGATAATAGCCATCCTAAATGGGATGAGATAATATCTGATTGTGGTTTTAATTTTCATTTCCCTGATGATGAGTGATTTTGAGCTTTTTTTCATGTGCCTGTTGACCATTTGTATGTCTTCTTTTGAGAAAAGTCTGTTCAGGTCCATTGCCCATTTTTTAATTTGGTTATTTGGTTTTTTGCTGTTGAGTTGTTTGAGTTCCTTATATATTCTGGATATTACCCCCTTGTTTGAGGTGTAGTTTGCAAACACTTTCTCCCATTCTGTAGGTTGTCTCTTCACTTTGTTGATAGTGTCTGTTGCTGTGCAGAAGCTTTTTAGTTTGATGTAGTCCCACTTGTGAATTTTTGCTTCAGTTGCCAGAGGCTTTGTGATCTTGTTCAAAAAAGTACCTCCCGGGGCCGGCCTGGTGGCGCACTGGAGAGTGCGCCGCTTGGGAGCGTGGCGGCGCTCCCACCGAAGGTTCGAATCCCATGTGGAGACTGGTTCCCGCTCGCTGGCTGAGCGTGGTGCGGGCGTGACACCGAGGGTTGCGATCCCGTTGCCAGTCCCCAGTGCAGACGCGACACTGAGGGTTGCGATCCCATTACCAGTCAGTAAAAAAGACAAAAAGGGGGAAAAAAAAAAAAAGTACCTCCCACTCCCATTTGTGTAGCATTTCCCCTGCATTTTCTTCTAGTAGTTTCATAGTCTCAGGTCTCAGGTCTTAAACTTAGGTTTTTAATTCATTTTGAGTTGATTTTTGTGTATGGTGAGAGACTGGGGCCTAGTTTCCATCATCTGCATGTGTTATCCAGTTTCACCAGCACCATTTATTGAAGAGGCTGTCCTTGCCCC
>NW_007726387.1:533401-550234 GCF_000696425.1 Galeopterus variegatus | reverse complement strand
TGTTAACACCAGGTAAAGACCACCAATCTTGCTTGACCATCAAAACAAAACAAAACCAAAACCCTTGATTTGGCCTGGAATTGATCTAGTCACTCTAGAAATCCTCCAGTGAGAATTTAGCTGAGATAAGTTAACTTGTCACAGTCACCAAGGTCTAAGTCAGGAATCAGAACTTTTCACACTAATGCACTCTACTTTCATTATTTTAAAAAGGAGGAAAAAAAACTAGAAAAAAATGTTTTAAGTAAATGCAAGTGCAGCCAAAACAGTAACACATAACACTCAATTTTCTCTCGTATATTATCTAGTCTATTGCTGTTAGTTGGGGCCATGTGACTAGTTCTGGTCAATGGGTGTGAGGAGAACGGATTTACTTATTTTTACCCATTTACTACAAAGGATACAGATGAACACGAGGTGGAAGAGGTGCATAGGTCAAGGAATGTGGTGTGAACCCTGAAAGAGCCACTCCTTCAAGATGGATCCTGAAGTGTCTAACTGGGTCTAAATGCGAACTGGAACCAAGTAGCCATTTACTGACTAGAGGTTACACACATACCCTGTTTGGGACTTCCACAAGCTACCTGTCCCTGTTTATGCCTTAAGTCAATTGCTGCCACCTCACCTTAACCTGTCAAATGTTAACTGGCGAGAAGTCAGCAAGCCAGAATTCCTCTTTTGCATAATGGGCTGAACAAATCAGGACAGAGCAAGTGTAACAGCTGAAACAGAAGTGACTCCATTTTGTTAAGCCTTTGAATTCAAAAACTTGTTCTCCTATAACCCAAACCACATAGTCTGCAGCTAATTGCCAAAACATAATGACTGTTGCTCTCACATTGGATACAAATAATTAGAGAGAAAATTATTAACCAAGATGGCCATTCTTTACTAGTTTACTGATCTTATTCTCAAATAACAGGAACTGAGCCCATGGAGAAAGAAGTATGACACTGGTCAACTCCCATCCGGGAAGTTCCTTGACAATTATCTGAAACATGTCTGCACGTCCCCACTTGGTCATCATGAATCAACTTTCCACCCTTTGGCAAACCTGGGAGAGGCGGAGATGGTCTTTGAGACATAAGTCCACCATTTCCCCAGGCTGCCAGCTTCCTGATTGAAGGAAGTGTTCAAAGTGTTCCTTACTCCAACACTTGTCTCTCAATTATTGGCTATTGAGTGGCGAGCAAATGGACCTTTGGAGTTTCAGTGACACAAGCTCAAATCCCTCATGTGCATAGAAGGACCAGAGTGGGAACCTGGGCAGGAACTTTTACTGTATAAGACAGCCTGTCTCTGTTCTGGCAGAGGACACTTTCATTTTCTACCAAAGATTACATCTCTCAGTTTGCAAACTGTTTGCCAAATAGTATCTTTTGTCCCCACATTTCTTTCTCTGTGAATTTGTTAACAATGAAAATGAGCACAGAGCTTCCATGCCCATGACCACCCTCCAGGAATGTCCACATGTTCAGCTATTTGAAATCTGTCTGAACCCAGTCATTTTGTGAAGACTTTATTATGTAGATGCAGGCATAATTGATTAAATCATTGGTCATTAGTGATCATCTTTACCTTTAGCCCCTTTCCCCTGTCCAGAGGTTGAGGGGTAGGGCTGAAAGTCCTAACCCGCAGTCATCACTCCCAATCTATAAGGGCTTGGAAGGAGCAGGTCTTCCCATCTGTGCTGACCACTGGGCTCCTGTGTTGTCTATCACTTCCTCCCTGACAAAGATCTCACCTTGGACTTGGTCAGTGCTATCCATATGAGAAGTAAGGAGCTGCAGCTTCTTATGGCTGTGAGGTGGCCTGTTCCAGTAATAGGTACTGCTTCCTGAGCCTGAGTTCCACTTCTGCTTGCACAGCATAGTCCTGATTTTGGAGTTTTTAGCTTAATATACCAGGAACTCCTAGGAATGAGACCTTCTTTGCTTTTGCCAGGTCCTGTTCCAGAGCTATAACTCCTACTCCAGAAGTTCGTTCCTTTTTAATTAACCATGGGAAGCACCCTAAAGCCAGATTTCTGTCTGTTTAGAGTATTGAGTCTTGCCTAAGCACTTCATATCCTGTTTCCTATACTCATGCTGGAGAACCTTGCTGTACCCTAGTACCTTAGTTGGCAGACCAATCATGTGTTTCAACCATTCACCAGTCATCACTCCCAATCTATAAGGGCTTGGAAGGAGCAGGTCTTCCCATCTGTGCTGACCACTGGGCTCTTGTGTTGTCTATCACTTCCTCCCTGACAAAGATCTCACGTTGGACTTGGTCAGTGCTATCCATATGAGAAGTAAGGAGCTGCAGCTTCTTATGGCTGTGAGGTGGCCTGTTCCAGTAATAGGTTCTGCTTCCTGAGCCTGAGTTCCACTTCTGCTTGCACAGCATAGTCCTGATTTTGGAGTTTTTAGCTTAATATACCAGGAACTCCTAGGAATGAGACCTTCTTTGCTTTTGCCAGGTCCTGTTCCAGAGCTATAACTCCTACTCCAGAAGTTCGTTCCTTTTTAATTAACCATAGGAAGCACCCTAAAGCCAGATTTCTGTCTGTTTAGAGTATTGAGTCTTGCCTAAGCACTTCATATCCTGTTTCCTATACTCATGCTGGAGAACCTTGCTGTACCCTAGTACCTTAGTTGGCAGACCAATCATGTGTTTCAACCATTCATGTTTCCCTCGAAGTTCACTAAGGCCACTTTGCCCTGCTGAGTTGCCAAAGCATTTATGTTCAGCTGGGCCCACCTTTTACCACATGGTATGGGTGGGTCTGGAGCCAGGTATCCTCCTGACCTTCCCCTCCACCCTACAGTAAAGGGTGGTACCTCACAGAGGAGTTCTGAGATAGTACAGTGCAGAGGTCATTGGGGCATTTTTGCTTCCCATTGGCATTTAGTATTGTAATAAATGTTTTTTATTGTGATAAATGTTTTAATTATAGAGTATTTTAAATAAGTTAATGGTTTTAGGGCTTATATTTTAACGAGATATGGATATACTGCAATTAGTGCATGCTTAGCATGCATACATTATTTTACCATGCTAAATCAAGCTGACCCATACATCAGCTTAAAGTTTTGATGACTCAATATGCAGGTTTACAAAGGTCCCAACTAGCTGCTCTACTGTAAAATCATCACGTAAGCAAGCTTTGAAGTCTCTTCCTTCTTTAATCTTACTTTTGTCGTACAGCCCTTTCTATTGCTCTCATTGGCTGGCCTGTATCTTTACTGTCTAGTTAAATAGACCTACTCATTTTTAAACCATGACTTCTATTATTGAGTTGAAAGGAGTTAGAAAATAAAATCAAACCTGCTGCTTGTGGGTACAAGTTGTAAATTGTCAATTCTCAACAAAGCAGCTGCTATAAGTAGTCTGTTCCACAGTGACAATGACAATTTTTTTAAAAAGCCTCACTTAACAGATATTCTGGAAATAGCCAGTTTCTATCCTGGAATGGCAGAGAATTGCATTTTCACTCAAACTTCTCCATCTACACTAAGATGCCTGCAAAGTCCATTAGACAGCTAACATTGGGTGTTGGATATGTGCCAGGCATTTTCCTGCACATTTTATGTACTCATTTAATTATTGCACCATTTTTACAAATTATATACTATTATTATCATCCCTGCTTTACAGATAAGGAAATTGAGGCTTATATATGTCTTAGCTAACTTGGCCAATGTCCCAGAATTTGGCTTAAGAAATGTAAACTTATGTGGAGCAGCTTATACCAGAGCCTTTAAAAATTTAATGTGTATAAGAATCACCTGGAGATCTGTTGTGAGGGAGATCACACAGAGGAATCCAAGACTGGTGTCAGTGTTGCAGTATTACAGCTCTTTATTTGGTGGTACAGCTCTTTGTTCAGTGTTACAGCGCCTTTTTGCTTGCAAGCAAGGAGAGCACTGGGGAGTGAAGTCTCCTAGACCAGTGTCTCCCCAAACAAAGGAAAGAGACAGTCTTTATAGCCAAAATTCCCGCCCAAGTTCCCATTCAAGTCCTCCTATGTAAATGAGGGATGCATGCAGCCCTGCTGATTCGTATTGGCTGATTATGGGATACAGTCCACAGGTCAGCTCCGGAGCCTAATTTTGCATCCAGACCATAGGGCGGGGTGAAGCAGTTGTTGCCTCCTATTAACACATGGATATAGGCAGGTGCAGGAAGCAGGCAAGCTAAGTTGCAGGAGCCAGAGTCAAGCTTGAAATTTCTTAAGTGTTTTCTCAAGCGGAGAAAAAGGAAAGGTTTAACAACTAGAAAATGCTCAGAGTTCTCTGCAACTGATCTTGTTAAACAGCAGATTATAATTTAGTAGGGTGGTCAGGGGTGGTGAGGTTCTGTGTTTATAATAAGCAGCCAAGTGATGCCAAGGCTGGTCTGCAGACCACAGTTTGAGTAGCATGTGCTTAAGCCACAAAAGACACATTGCTTACCTAATGAGAGGTCTGGAAGTAGGTGGCTTCAGAATTGATTCAACAGCTCTACAATTTCCTTCAGGACACAGATTTCTTTCTATCTTCCTGATATGTTACCATTTTGACTTTTTGATCTTAGGCTATATCCTCATGGTCACAAGATGGCCACCTCTGCTCCAAGCATCTCATCTACATGTGGCTACAAATGTGATTCACCCCCTGAGACTGAGCACATCGTCTGCTGAAAAAAAATCTAGCAAGGAAGACATGGGAGTGGATGGGAATGGAGGTGGGAGAAGTGAGGGGCACGAAAGGTGATGAGTAGGCATTAAACGTGTATCTGACATAGCTAAGAAACAGTATAGCCAGGATTCAAATCAGTCCCTGTCCAAAGCTATACTACTTCCCATCTGTTGAATAACCATAGCTGAGGTGATCTGGGATAATCTCAGAGGGCAAGCCTACCACATGATTGTTCTAAACATGCTCAACTCTGATGACTTATATCATGCCAGCATGAAGAATGAACGTGTTATAAAAAAAAAAAAAAAAAAAAAAAAAGGAATGGATCTGTTTGGAGCCTACAGTTGAAGAACCAAACACGCATTGCCTAGTTATGAAGATTCTGATCAACAGAGAGCTGTTCTTGTATGGGGCAGAGATTATTCATATCGATAAGATGAGCCATAAAAGTATCCTTTAAAAAAATTGATCTTGACTCCATGCTCACCAAGAAATTTCTGATTCTACATTTGGCTTACCAAGTAACTGGATACTATTAGGCCTCATGGCCAGTTTAGCCAGTTGGGCTGGGCTGGAAGGAATGCTCCAGAAGCCTATTCCCTAACCGACCAGATGTTATTGGACCACAAGGGATGTGTCACCTTGCATACCACTGATTTTTAAATTTCCCATTACTCTTCAGAACCCTCTCTAAAAGTCCTATAACCTCCTGCTTTCCTTGGTTCAGGGGAACTGATCTGGTTCGGTCTCCCCTTCATGTTAGTGGAATAAAGCTTTTGGCTGAAATGGTGCCTGGCTCGGGTCTCCCTCTCTTCTCTGTCTTGCTGAGCCTAACAGACACCAGAAAGGGTGGGGGGCTCTCTGGTTAGTCTAAACAAGCTTTTGTTTCTCTGAGGGTGCACAGTTCCCATTAAAACTAAATGCTTGGATAAAGAGAAGGGCTCAGAGACATACACATGTCCAAATTGAAACTTAATATTCAATAAAAGTGGAACTGCAAATCACTGTGAAAGGAACAGATTGTTTAGGAGATGTTGAGAAAACTAGCTTACCATATGGAAGAAAATAAAACATAATCATATCTAGCATTGCATAAGGAACCTAGATCATTTAAAGATCTAAATGTGAATGGTAAAGCTATAAAATAAACAGATAAAAATATAGACCAGTATACTTGTAACTTAGAGGCAAAGAATGAGTTTTTAAACAATAATTCAAAAACACAATGAGATAGTTTACATGGGTTAGACTGGTTTCTCAGGGAACATGTAAGAGGATGTTCACTAAAGCAATGTTTATGGCACTACGGAGTTGGAAGCAACTTGGGTGGCTATCACTGAAAGTGAATAGGTTGAATGCAATGGATTAGACATAACCCATAATAACAGGAAATGATTTTAAGATATAGTACCTAGTAACAAAAGATATATAATGCATTACTATTCATGTAAACTAAAAATACAAGCACATAAAATAACACACAGTTGCATAACACATTCAAATAAAAAGATACACATTAAATATATCAAATTGCCTACGGGGTAAGGGAATAAAGAGATTAGAACATGGTGATAAAATGGAGTGAGTGGAGGAATGGATAGATATATAAATAAGAGAAAAGGATCTTGGTGAGACCAATAATGATAACATGCCAGTAACTGGAGAATGTCATTAACTCAACCCTCTGCCCCAAGATCCAAATATGTAAATTAACACATGCAGGCATGCACATGTATAGGCATATGAGTAGTAATCCACATACACACATATAGATATAAATTTTTTTAAGTTAAAAAATGAATGCATGAAGATTCTTGTTCATTCATTAGTTTGATTGTGATTTCTTATAGATGTCCGGACAAAATTGAGTCTCAAGGCCTGTGAAGCTGAATCAGAACCCGAGCCCCGGAGATCCATCAAAATCCAGCCTCTGAGTAATCCTACTCCACTAACATTGTGTCTCTTTCTAACTACAACTATAAGCTTGGAAGATTTTACTTGTTAAAGTTGGATTTCATCTTTCCATTTAGTTAGAATGCATCCTTCCTTCCCTTCAGGAGGAAGGTTATACATTTTCTCTTTTGTTTCCACTCAGTTATTATTCCTTTATCTGATTAAGTTCTTCAGTTGATGTGAAGAATTATTAACTCTTCAGTTTATTGGAAGGCTGTTATTAACAATAGATAAATGTCTAATTTGCACTAATAGTTTTTATATTTCACTATTACTACTGTAGGTAATTTTCTTGGTCAATATAGATTTTTTCTGGGTGTGAAAGTAGGTATTCTTTTTTGTGTTTTAGAAATAACTCCTGATATTTGAGGGATAACATTTAAGGTGAAGACATTATAAATAGAAATCTAGCTCACTGAATTGTAAACTGGCATTTGGAATGGAAAAAAAAAAAAAAAGGAGTGTGTCTGTAAATGGAAGAGAGCGTTTGCACAGGAGGCCAACTCTTATTTTGAAATTAACCTTGATGCTAGGATTTAACCCTTTGCTCCCAAGGCCATTACATAGGTTAATTTTTAACCATTTGAAATCAAAGGACAACAGAGGCAAAATTATGAACACTCTTAGGCCATATTTGAATTCAGAAATTCTATAATCTAAAGTGCTAAGCCAAAAATGAAGACAAATTCTTTTTAGCCTGGATTTTTACAAAGGTAAGTTGTAAGATGGATAACCAATACCTTTAAGTAAAACACTTTCATGAATGAAAAAACCTGTTAAAATATCTGCCTGATATAAAAATCCAAATGAATATACATATATTTCATAATAACCAATAGAGAATTTAGAACACCTAGAAATGTAAGTGTCCGCTTTTTATAGCTCCAGTACAGGTCTGAAGGAACATTATGACTTTGTGGCTTTATAAAGCTTTCTTTCTCTTAAGAAGCCATTTATATGCGCACAGCTATATCTCACTGCTGGTGACTGGTGTTCCGTTTGCCTCTGGCCAGGCTAGCTGGGAATGGATTTTGCAGATGCCAGATACTCTAAGCTCTTATCTCCCAGAGGATACAGGGCCCAAAGGCAAGATCATAACAAATTCTAATGTATGTCCACCAAACAAAAACCTGTGAACAAAGTCACTGCTGTTCTAGAAACAGAAAGTGGAATCAGTCCAATCAAAATACCAGTATGAGGAAATAATTCAATAAAAGGAGTTAGAGGAAGCGTGTTCTCCTACAACAAACAGAAAGGGAAAGTATTTGAAAACAGGATCACAAAATTAATAAGGAGTAGTTTAGGAAAGATGTGTTCTTTTAGGATTTCATCAAGGACCAAAATTTATTACATTATCTATCTAATTGCTGGAAAAAAAAAAACAAAACAAAACATTCCAGGCACTGTCATTTGTCTCCAGGTACTTCCCAATTTAGGAATAAAATTTGAAAAAGAAGAGAAAGGCATAGAGATTATTGGGGGAAGGCAATTCAAGGAAGTAATTTTGAGAAGATTCTGCCTTGCACCTTCTATCTAGGCTTTAGTCAGAGAAAGGACTATAAAATAAGATGACTATTTATCATCCAGAGAATTAAAGTGAAAGGGAGCACCATTAATAATTATGTAAGGGCAATAGGTATAAACTAGGGTCATCCCAGGCAAACCAGGTGTATAGTTCTCCTAGCTGTAAACAGGGAGTTATTTCAGGGGTATTAGAAAGACACTTAACTTCCAGTCAAGATGACGGAAGAGACGGTCCCCAGTGTCACTCTCTCCCACAAATCAATCAATTTACAACTATAAAAAAGCAATGACAGCCAAGCTGGGGCCGCTAGAGCTCAGGGGAAGAGGAAGAGAGACTATGGAGTATGTGAAGATGGGAGAAGCCACGATGAGAGAAAGAAAAAACTGCTTGGACCGTTTCAAGCCCCAGCTGCTTTAAGGCTGGAGCTGCTCAGAGCACAGAGCAGGAGCTGGCAAAAGCCACAGCTGTGCCCTTCAGATGAAGTTGCTTGGAGGCAGCAGGGGAGAAGAGGGCCTTGGTGACCCCCAGTCCAGCAAGACCACTAATAGGGTTCTCATGGACCCACATAGAAGTGAAGAGCCACAACAACTGAAGAAAAGGAGCCACTCAGAGGTCAGTGAGTCATCGCAAGGGATTGGTGTATGGCCCATTCCAGGGGAAGTGTTTGCAGCATGGGTGGTGGGGGAGACGGGCCCACCGGGAGAACACTGGGGCACAAAAAGGACAGCTGACCTGCACCCCTATCAGTGAAGGACCACTCAGAAGAGACTGGTCAGAGAAAGGGTGCACGGACCCGAGCTGATAAGACGACAGGACCCGAGCTGACAGTTCGCCAGAGAAGTTCCACTTTATTCAAGGACGGCATGTATATTTATAGGGAGCTGCATTCCAGGTTTTGACAGGGGGTGGACGGGGCAGTAGCTGATGGGACGGGGCTGGGCAGGAGGTGAGCCTTGACTTGTGACTGGCTGAGGTTTGGCGCGGGTGGGCTTGGGTGTTGGCGCCTACGGGCTTGTTTACTGTGGAGAAGAACCCGGAAGGGCGCCATATTGCTAGGGAATGCTTTTTTCCCTTCCCCCTCCGCTTGAGTGCCCACGGTATCCTTACATTTGAGTGCCTACAGTATCCTTACATTATCCTTACAGTCAGGAATATAGAATTGCATGGGGTGCAGTTTGATTAAAAGACTCAGGCCCAGGCCAGAGTCTCAGATCTCTTGAGAGCTGGAAGCACCTATAAAGTCAACCATTAAAACCTGAGCTGCACAAAAAGCCTTCCCTAGGGAATCAACAGCAAAGCAGCAATTTAGCTCAAAAACAGAGCTCAAGTACTGGTCCCCACAGGAAGTTCCCCCATTTTAGAAGTAAGCAAAGGATAACAAATTAGTTCCAGTGCAGAGTTTAAATAGTGAGAACAGTAAATAATCCAACACAGAACGGAAAGAAAAAACAAAATACCCACAGACCGGAGACAAAGTTTGATATTAACTAGTAAAGGTCTCGTTTCACCAAAGAACCTATAACACATAGAAGGACCAGAAATCCCCTGGGATACCAAGCCAGAAAGGGGCGAGGGCCAGAGGCCTCAGCAATGCCCCCCAATACCCACAACCAATCTTGAGGGTGGGGGATGAGGGCTTGGCCACAGACCCCCAACACCAGCAGCCACCCCAGTGGTGACCACCAAGCTGCCGCAGGAAGCACCCTGGGCTCTTCTGAGCAGGGGCAGTGGGGGGCCTCAGGCCTCAGCCACACACCCCCAACAAATGCAACCAGCCCAGCAACAACTACCACACTGCAGCAAGAAGGGCCCCAGATTCCTGAGCTGGCACAGTGAAGGTGCGAGGGCTTTTCCAAACATCCCTGACATCTGCACCCAGTACAGTAAAGACCAAGCCACCACTGGAAACCTCCTGGTCTCCCCTATAGGAATGAGGGGGGTGCCATAGGCCTCAATCCCACCCCTCCTCCTTCCTCCTTCTTCCATCCCATTTCCTTCCCCTTTCCTCTCTCCCCCTCCCTCCCAACTGCTCTGCAACAACATCCTAGAATGTAAAAAATAATATCAATAAAATTTCATTTTGTTTAAAAAAAGAAGAAGAAAGATGCTTAGCTGTTGCATGAAATTCCACAAATCGAGCTTTATTCCTTTCACTTAAGCCAACAAGGGGATTGGCTGAGTTTCCATGAATTTACTCCTGGGAGAAATAACCACTAGGTCTTTAAAATTTCATTTTGTTTAAAAAAAGAAGAAGAAAGATGCTTAGCTGTTGCATGAAATTCCACAAATCGAGCTTTATTCCTTTCACTTAAGCCAACAAGGGGATTGGCTGAGTTTCCATGAATTTACTCCTGGGAGAAATAACCACTAGGTCTTATCAGTCACTTATATTTTAACATGAACAAACTTTTCAGTCTTCCCAGATGGTAAGTTTGGAAGGAGCCTGTAGCTAGTCTGTAGAACTCTGAACTGTTTTTGGCTGAGGGAGAAGGGAAAAGAGCACTGGATGAGGAAATGTGGAGAGTTCTGAAAATGTCCTTGTCATTAAGACCTACCCTGTAGTGGATTGAATTATGTCCCCCCAAGAATCACTGAAGCTTGAATTGTCTCCCAAGTTTTATGTATTAGAAACTTGACCCCCACTGTGACTGTTAAGAGAGTGGGAAATCCTATTATGGTAATTGAAAGGTGGAGCCTTGAAGAGGTGATTGGATTGTAGGACCATGCAGTAGTGAATGGATTAAAAATGGTGGTCAGGGGTGTCATTCTGAGGGCTTTAAAAGAAGAGGAGAGTCTGTCTTTCGGTCTGTCTGTCTGTCTCTCTCTCTCTCTCTCTCTGTCTTTCTCTGCTTCCACCATCTTGCAATGTGAGACCACTGGGTCACTGTCGCCACCACCAGAAGGACTTTGGACTCCCCAGCATGAGAAACTGTAAGCAATAAATGTCGTTTTTCTTTATAAATTACCCAGTCTCAGGCATTCTGTTATAGCAACACAAAACAGACTAATACATACCCCAACCCAGAGAAGTATCCACGTGCAATCACAGGTGTCAGCCAAGCCTCCTCCACCCATAAGATCTATCCTCACTTAGGCCCAAGGGACACACATGTTCCCCCAAAGATCCCATCTCTAGCAGAATATAGAGAATGAGCTGCCAGCTGCTTCTGAATCAGTCTTCTCCAATAACCCATCTTAGAAGCTCACAGGATAGCTGCCATTTTTGTGGAGTTGAGTGACTGCTTTCTCTTCACAGAACCAGCTAGAGAAAAGTCCCTGGTCAGATCACCAAGCTTTAATGGCCCCACACCCACTCAGAATGGGAGCACTGGGGAAGAATACTGAGTTAACCCTACAAAGCATCTTTTCTCATAGAAAAGATTAAGGAATTATTTTGCATTTCTTGACTCTGAGGAATTTATAGCCCAGATTTAATAACTATATAATGTGAATCCACAGTATTAAAATCAACCACAAAATAAATGAATGAATGAATCAAAGTCTCCAGGCTATAATTTGGGCCATTTTTGACCAGTAATTTTCATCAACCCCATCCTTGCTTTTCACAACAACAGGTTATACGAGCAAGGTAATAGCCATGACCGTTCACTTTTACAAATGTATAATGAACCAGAGGATGTCTCTGAAGAAGATTATAGGTTATAGATTATAGGTAAAGCTACTTTCAGAAATAAGGTCTTGAAATAGAAACTTACAATCTGAGCAGAAATCAAATGGCTCCAGGATTCCTGTACCAAGGTGTCCTTCCCAAAAGGTCTGCTAGGGCAAATGCACAATCCATAAAAAAGACTAAGAACCAGGGCCCAGCCCATAGTCAACCCCAGCAAGGTTTGCTGTCTAGAGCAGCCATGTCCATTAGAACCTTCTGTAATCACGGAAATGTTCTATATCTGTACTGTCCAACATGGTAGCTATTAGCCAAGTGTGGCTATTGAACACTTGAAATGTGACCAGAGCAAGAGAGGAACTGAATTCTTAATTTTATTGTTTTAATTAAATTCAAATAGCCACACGTAACTAATTCCTACCTTATTGAACGACACAAGTCTAGAGGCTAAACCAGCCTAAAGAAAGCAATCCAGAAGTCACCTTCGAATTCAGCAAGGAATCTAACAAGATAACATTTGATAACCTAATATTTTAACTCTGTAAAAAAATTATAGTAGTTTCTGTTAGACTCTTTCAAGTCTTCACAATGGCCTTCCAAGCCCTTCATGATCTGGCTTTCCACCCCTCCCCACCTTCACCCGTTACTTCTAAGATCTCAGCTCCTACTACTCCATTCTTACTAAGTCCAGCTCTAGTAGCCCCCTTGCAGCCTTCCTGCCTCAGGGCCTTTGCATTCGCTGTTCTGTCTGCCTAGACCACTCTTCTCTTACCTATATGCATGGCTTGCTCCCTCCCTTCCTTCAAATTAATGCTCAGATATTATGTTCTCAGTGAGGCCTTTCCTGATCACTCTGTTTAGAACTGTAATGCCCACTACCACCCACACTCCTCATTTCTTTCCCCAACTTTATTTTTCTCTTTAGTGTTTGTCCCCTTCAAATATACTTCTAACATAATCACTTACTTATTTTGTTTGTCTCCCCATCTAGAAATGTGAACTCTATGAGGGCAAGGATTTTTGTCTGTTTTCTTTCTGTTCCTGTGGTCAGTGATGTTCTCATAAA
Source organism: Galeopterus variegatus (assembly GCF_000696425.1). Lineage (NCBI taxonomy): Eukaryota > Metazoa > Chordata > Mammalia > Dermoptera > Cynocephalidae > Galeopterus > Galeopterus variegatus. The sequence continues at coordinate 537,401 of NW_007726387.1, read as the reverse complement.
TGTTTAACAACCAGCTCTTTTGGGGGTGAGGGGAAGGCCCTGATTTGTAGCATTTGCCAATTTCTATACTGTAAACATACCCACTTTGCCAATTTCAAGCTACCAACAAGAAGTTACTGAACAGAATTGAACGTAATCCGAAGTTGAAGAAGAGACAAGACTAGTATGTAGTGATAGAAATTAGAAAGCACCCCTGTACTGGCCAGCTGCCAAAAAAAAAAAAAAAATTTAGAGTACAGCCTTAACCCCAAGGTCACAGGTTAGTGTCCCTATATTGGCTAGCTGCAAAAAAACAAAAAACAAAAAGAAAGAAAGCAGTTATTCTTGGAAGCAAATACTAGCTAGAAGAGAACACAAGAAGGACTTCTGAGGAGCTAGCAGTTTTCAGTTAATTGAGTGGGCGCTGGTCACACAGGTGTAAGTTTGTGAAAGCTCATCAAAGTGTAACTTACAATATGGACACTTTCCTGTCTGTATATTACACTTCAGGAAAAAGTAAATTTAAATATATAGTGTTCTTTTATTTTTATAAGTTGTAAAATACTTCCTTTGCCCCTCCCTATTTCCTGAGCTCCACCCTTTCATTACTGAATTTAAATCATGGCCTTAAGTCCATATCTCGTGACAGTGGGTCACCTCCCTAAATACATTTTCAATTAAACTGATGTTCCCATCTCAGCTGATCCAAGTGGCTGGAAATGACCAGCTGCACCTGCCAACTGGGTCACACACTAATATCTAGACTAGACTAGCAATATCACATGGCCCTATCATCACGATCTCTGGCATGTATACTGACATAGAATGCTAGATGTAAGTTAATGAAAAACAGGAAAAGAAAGGGGGGGGGGAGGTGTGCACTAATAATGTCAAGGCTTTTTAACTAGAAAATATAATTACATACCTTATATTTTCAGCAAAAAAACTCATGGGGGTCAGCCTACACATTGTTATGAATGTAGCATTCCTGCCAAATCAGACAGTTGATAAAATACTGATTTAGGATGTTAATTTACAAGGGTTCAGATCCCTGTACCAGCCAGCTGCCAAAACCAAACCAAAACAAAAAATAAATAAAAATTTTAAAAAGATGTTAATTTATTTTTATGAATTGGTGTCACCATTGATTGAAAAATGCACTAGTTTATCATCAAAAATATTTCTGCTCATCTTGCATGTAACAGAGGCTATTAGTTTAATCGCACTGTTAGTCAAAAATCCTGAGTCTGTTTTCTCCTGAGCAGGCAATATTTCATAGAATCATAGTAAAATAGATCCAGAAAGAACATGTGGAAAGTATACTGCTGTACAACAAATGACATCTTAGAAGCCTTGGGCATCAAAAAGCATCTGACTACATTTAATTGCTTTGGGTGATAGTTTATTAAACTGGCAGGCTCCTATAAATAAGAAACTTTGGTTTTAAAAGCCCAGACTAGCCTCAACATGTCAATAGATAACACTGTAGTGCTCAACCAAGAAAAACATGTCAATGTATTCATCTGGAGCCAGAGGGAAATTTTACTAATATGTAAGTCAATCTGCTCTGCCTGAGAATTTTGGAAATGAAACTAGGTTTCATGTCAATAGATAACACTGTAGTGCTCAACCAAGAAAAACATGTCAATGTATTCATCTGGAGCCAGAGGGGAATTTTACTAATATGTAAGTCAATCTGCTCTGCCTGAGAATTTTGGAAATGAAACTAGGTTTTGCCTTTCCCAGCAACATCCAAAATCAACCACTACTTCTTGCAGCCACACTGGTTTATATAGGCAGTAGCACCTCTTGTTATGACTCAACACCAACAATGACGTAACTCTAGCTTACAATAGATTATCTCTTCAGAAATTTTATTTTAAAACAATTCATTCATATAAAAGAATATATAGGTATATACATAAAATCTCTCTATAATATTATCTTATGTATGTATCAGGTTATCTTTATTCATTTTTACTGTGGAAATATGTGCTGGAGGGAAAAAAATCCACGCTTTTATTAGGGACTCAGTTGGTCAATTAAAACAGTCCCCCAAAGTTGCATAACTTAAAAAATATATATTCCTGGAGTTTAATAATATCTATAACCAAAAAAATCATTTAACTATTGAATCTGCAACTTAAATTTTTTCTTCCTTGTTACCAGTCAGTGAAGAGACTCTTGAACTTTTAGAAAAATCAAAATCCAAAGAAATGATTTTGTTTGAAATTAAATCCAGCTATTCCTCAAAAGACTAGACTTGCTTAAGTTTTACAAGACACTTCATAAGTAATTTAGTCAAGTGCCAAACTATTCAAAACCACAACACAGGCTTCTTTTTTTTTTTTTTTACCTTTGGTTTTTGGCAGCTGGCTGGTATGGGGATCGGAATCCTTGACCTTGTTATCAATACCACACTCTAACCAGCTGAGCTAACTGGCCAGCCTCAGGATTCTTAATTATTGGCAAAAAGTTTCTTAACTTAGTAAACATTTATTGAGTACCTACAATGATACAAATGGGAATCCAATTGATTGGATTTAAATTCCTGCTCCGTATCTTGCTGGGAGATTTCACATGCATGATTTTACCTCTAAATTTCCTCATCTGCAAAATAGGAATAATAATTTACCTCACAAAATTGCTTCAAATGAATTAAATTAGATAATGTATACAAAATACTTAACAAAGCAGTGAATGTCAGCTTTAAAAAAATAATAATAGTTTATAAGACATTTTTAAACCTTGCATGGCCCTGCATTCAAGAAGTTCCCTTGCTGAGGGCTTATAAAGATTTCCTAAGAGTGTTGATTAAGTCTGAATTTTGGTCTATCACTTTGAGTCATGTGCTGTCCCCGCAACTGTGAGCTCCATGAAATCCTTTCTCCCCATCTTTCCACCTAGTGAATCTTTCTCTTCTGAACTTTACTTGATTCAAGTCAACATTTCATCTCTCATGTAGGAAGTGTCTACTACATTTCACTAATTGACACGATTCCAAAAGGGAGACAGCTTTGGAAAGAGCAGTAATAAGTATATACGAACAGGTAAACAGAAGATAAAGTGACAAAACCACAACTAACAACATTTAGTTACCTTTTGTGAACCAGGAAGCATTCAAGTCACATGTTCTGCTCAAGAAGAAATGCCTCATGAACAGGTATCAGGGGAGGAAAGCATTTAACCAAAGCCAGGTAGTCTCTGCAGAAAAAACAATACTAGGAAAGTCTGGATTAAGTCTGAATTTTGGTCTATCACTTTGAGTCATGTGCTGTCCCCCCAACTGTGAGCTCCATGAAATCCTTTCTCCCCATCTTTCCACCTAGTGAATCTTTCTCTTCTGAACTTTACTTGATTCAAGTCAACATTTCATCTCTCATGTAGGAAGTGTCTACTACATTTCACTAATTGACACGATTCCAAAAGGGAGACAGCTTTGGAAAGAGCAGTAATAAGTATATACGAACAGGTAAACAGAAGATAAAGTGACAAAACTACAACTAACAACATTTAGTTACCTTTTGTAAACCAGGAAGCATTCAAGTCACATGTTCTGCTCAAGAAGAAATGCCTCATGAACAGGTATCGGAGGAGGAAAGCATTTAACCAAAGCCAGGTAGTCTCTGCAGAAAAAACAATACTAGGAAAGTCTGAGCAGCTTTTACATCTGTGGGCAAGATAATTATTGACCCTGAGGTAGTAACATTGATTATTCCCAGTAAAAAAGTAATAAGCACAGTGTCTCCTAGAAGTTGTGTTCAGTGACAGAGATACATGAACCCAACCTCAACAACACAACCACTAAATAAAAATTGGTGGGATCCAGCTATCCCTCTTCTGGGTATATATCCAAAGGAATTGAAATCAGTATGTCAAAGAGATGCCTGCATTCTCATGTTAATTGCAGCATTATTCACAATAGCCAAGATACAGAAAAAATCAAAGTGTCCATCAATGAATGGATGGATTTTGAAAATGTGGTATATAAACACAATGGGATACTATTCAGCCTTTAAAA
>NW_007726387.1:532675-533219 GCF_000696425.1 Galeopterus variegatus | reverse complement strand
AATGGATGGATTTTGAAAATGTGGTATATAAACACAATGGGATACTATTCAGCCTTTAAAAGGGAGGGAATTCTGTCATTTGCAACAATATGGATGAACCTAGAGGACATCATGCTAAGTGAAATAAGCCAGGAACCGAAGACAATTACCATATGATCTCACTTAGGCACGAAATCTAAAGAAGGTGAATACGTAGAAGTAGAGAGTGGATTGGTGGTTACCAGAAGCTAATGGCTGGGAGCTAGACAGGGAAAGGGGAAATGTTGGTCAAAGGGTAGGAAGTCTCAGTCAGACAGGAGGAATATGTTCTGGTGATCTATTGCACAGCTTGGTAACTATAGCTAGTAATAATGTATTATATATTTCAAAATACCCAAAAAAGTGGATTTTAAATGTTCTCACCACAATAAAATGCTAAGTACTTGAGGTGATGGATATGATAACTAGCCTGATTTGATCATTCCAAAATGTATACATGTATCAAAACATCACGTTGTACCCCATAAATATATACAATTATTATTTGTCAGTTAAAAAGAAAAGA
>NW_007726387.1:523148-532106 GCF_000696425.1 Galeopterus variegatus | reverse complement strand
CGCACTACAGCAGTGCGCCACCGGGCCGGCCCCTAATCACCTTTTTAAGGCCCCACCTTTCAATTATCAAAATAGGATTTCCCACGGGCCAGCCCAGTGGCGCACTGCTACAGTGCGCTGCTTGGGAGCACGGCGGCACTCCCGTCGAGGGTTCGGATTCCACATACAGACCAGCCGCTCACTGGCTGAGCGAGGTGCGGGAGCGACGCCGAGGGTTGCGATCCTGTTGCTGGTCCCGGTCCGGTACGGGCGCGACACTGAGGGTTGCGATCCATCGCCGGACACGAAAAAAGACAAAAAGGAAAAAAAAAATAGGATTTCCCAGCCTCTTAACTACCACAGTGGGGGCTAAATTTCTAATACATAAACTTGGGGGACACAATTCAAGCTTCAATGAGTTTTGAGGGGACATTCAATCCATTACACCAATAGTTCCCGACTCTGAATGCATGGTAGAATTATCTAGGAAGCTTTTAAAATATACCTATGTCCTGGCTCTACTCCAAGCAAATTGGAATCTCGTGGTGTTGAGGTGTGGGCATAGAATCTTTTTTGGGGTATCATTTATTTATTTATTTATTTTACAGCTTTAATGTAAGTTATAACTGACCTACAATAAAATACACACATTTAAAGCATACAATTGGATGAGTTCTTATGTAAATACACATTTGTGAAACCATCAGCACAATCAGGATAACAAATATTTCCATTATCCCCCAAAATTTCATTATACACCCCCATATCCCAGCCCTCCCTCCATACCCAGGGAACTGCTAATCTGATTTTGGTCAAGGTAGATAAGATTGCATTTTCCAGAATTTTACGTAAACGGAATTGCATAGTCTGACTTTGTTTACTCATATTTATGATTTTGAGTTTCATCTACCTTCACATGCATCAATGGTTCATTCCTTTTTTGCTGAGTAGTACTCCCTGTACATATATACGTATCACATTTTCATTCACCTGCTGGTGGACATTTATTCAATCACCTTTTGGTGGACATTTGTATTGTTCACAGTTTTGGACTATTATGAAAAGAGCAGCTTTAGACAATCACGTATATGTATATGTATATGTAGATGTACATATACATATATGTCTTTCACATGCACATATACATTCATTTCTCTTGGATAAACACCTAGGAATGAAATGGCTGGATCATATAGTAGGTGTATGTCTAACTTAAAGAAACTGCCAGTTTTCTGAAGTGATTGTACTGTTTTACATTTCCACCAGCACTATATGAGAGTTCTGCTTCCTCCATATCATTGCTAAAACTTGGTATAGTCAATCTTCTCATTTAAGCCTTTCTATTAGATACAGGATGTTTTAATTTGCATTTCTCTTATGACTAATGATGTTGAACATCTTTCATGTGCTTATTTGTCATATGTACATCTTCAATGGTGAATTGTTTGTTCAAATATTCTCTTCATTAAAAATTTTTTTTTTGTCTTCTTAGTGAGTTCTTTATACATTCTGGATTCAAGTTTTCCATTGGATATATATTTTGCAAATATATTATCCTGGTCTCAGTTAGCTTTTCATTCTCTTAACAGTGTCTTCCAAAGAGCAGACGTTTTTATCTTGATGAAGTCGAACTTACTGATTTTTCATTCTTTTATACTTCTTGCTTTTTGTGTCCTATTTGAGAAATCTTTGCCTAACAAGATTACTAAGATTTCTCTTACAAATTTTTCAGCTTTAGCTCTTACATTTAGGTCTACGATCTATTTTGAGTTAAGTCTAAAATATGGTGTTAGGTAAGAATTGAGTTTCATTTTTTTGGACTTGGATATCTAGTTGCTCCAGCACCAATTGTTTGTTGAAAAGATTATCTTTTTCCCATTGAATTGCCTTGGCACCCTTCTCAAAAATCAAGTGGCTATGTATGTGTAGGTCTTATTATGGACTTTTCATTCTGTTTCATATATCTATATGTATGCCAACACCACACTATCTCAATTACTGTAGCTTTAAGTAATTCTTCAAATTGGGTATTTAATTCTATAAAATTGGTTCTATTTTTCTTTTTCTAAGAATTGTTTTGGCTATTCTAACTCTTTTACATTTCCATGTAATTTCCATATAATTTCAGAATTGGCATGTGAGTTTCTACCCAAAAAAGCTGGGTTATTTTTATTGGGATTGCATTATTTCTAAAGATCAATTTAGAAAGAACTGACATTTTAACAATATTGAATCTCTCAATCCATGAGCATATCTCCTCATTTATTTAGGTCCCCTTAAATACCTCACAGCACTGTTATGTAGTTTTCAATGTTCCAGACTTGCACATTTTTTGCCAAATTTAACCCTAAGTATTTGAAATTTTTTGATGTTATGGTAATTTCTATCTCAATTTCCAGTTGTTTGTTGCTAGTATATAGGAATACAATTGATTTTTGCATATTGATCTTGTAGTGTTAATGTGGTGAGATACATTGATTAATTTACAAATATTGAACTAATCTTACATTTTTGGGATGAACCCTAATTAGGATTGATATATTATTGTTTTTATATTTCACTATATTCAATGTGCTAAAATTGCGTTAAGGATTGTTGCATCTATATTAATGAAAAATATTGGTTTGTAGTTTTCTTGCAATGTCTGTCTGATTTGGCATCAGGGTAATGCTGGATTCATAAAATGAATTGGGAAGCATTCCCCCTTTTCAAGTTTTTGAAAGTGTTTGTGTAGAATTGGAATTATTTCTTCCTTAAATGTTTAGTAAAATTCACCATCGGGGGGAAAATTCACCATTGAAGTCATGTGGGCCTGGGGTTTTCTTTGTGGGAAGGTTTTGATGACAAATTCAAGTTTTAAAATGGATAATCTGACTATCACTAATATCTATTTCTTTTGGAGTAGTTCGTGTCTTTCAAGGAATTTCTCCATTTAATTTAATTTCATTTAATTTCATAAATTTCTTGTTATCCTTTTAATGTCTTTAGGATCTTTAGTACCATCCCCTCTCTTGTTCCCGATATTGGTAGTATCTTTTCTTTTTCCTCTAGCCAGTTTGCCTATAGTTTTCTGAATTCTATCTATTTTCTCAAAAAGCCAGTCTTTTAGCTTCAGTGATATTCTCTCTCTCTCTCTCTCTTTTTCTTTTTCTTTTGTTTATTTCTGCTAATATATTTTCATTTCCTTTCTTCTTCTCACTGTGCGTTTAATTTGTCCTTCTTTTCTACTTTCTTAAGGTGGAAGCTTAGGTTACTTATTTTAAAGATTTATACCTTTCTTTTGTAACTGCTAAGTGCTACATATTTCTTTCTTTCTTTTTTTTCTTATCTTTTTTTTTCCTAACCACTAAACCACTGGGAATACAAATATCTTTTAAAGCACTTTTTAAAGCTTTAGCTGCATCCCACAATTTTTGATACATCATGTTGGCATTTTCTTCAGTTCAAAATATTTTCTTAGTTCCCTGTGATTTCTAATTTGTCCCATGTGCTATTTAGAAATGTGTGTTTAATTTCTAATTATTTGAAAATTTTGCAGATGTTTTTCTGTTATTGATTTCCAATTTAATTCCATTGTGATCACAGAACATATGAGGGTACTTCAAAAAGAGTGTGGACAAATGGGATTAAAAGATTTTTGCAGATGTTTTTCTGTTATTGATTTCCAATTTAATTCCGTTGTGATCACAGAACATATGAGGGTACTTCAAAAAGAGTGTGGACAAATGGGATTAAAAGATAATACAAATCTTTCCATGAACTTTTTGAAGACTCCTTGTGTTTTGTATGATTTGAAACCTCTCAAATCTATCAAGACTTGTTTTATGGCCAAATAGTCCATTTGGTAAAGGTCCTGTGTACGCCAAATAAAATAGTATATTTGGTAAAGATCTTGTGTACACTTGAAATCATGCAGTTGTTGGGTGGAGTAATGCCAATTAGGTTGAGTTAGTTGATAGTGTTGATCAAGTCTTCTGTATCCTTACTGATTTTCTGTTTACTTGTCCTTTCAATTATTGAGAGAAGAGTGTTGAAATCTTTAACTATAATTATGGATTTGTCTATTTTTCCTTTCATTTTTATTAGTGATGGAGCATAGGGTTTGTTTTTTATTTAAACTTCTCAGATGATTCTAAATATGCAGTCAGAGTTAAAGAACATTTCTCTAAACCAATGGTTCCCAAACTTTAGTGTGCATCAGGATCTCTTAGGGGGCTTGTTAAAACAGAGTGCTGGGCCTTACTCCCAGAGTTTCTGATTCAGTAGGTCTGGGGTGGGACCCAAGAATTTGCATTTCTTACAGTTTCCAGGTGATCCTGCTACTGCTGGCCCAGAAGCCACATTTTAAGAATCACTAAGCCCAAGTTTCTCAGCCTTGGCTGCATACTAGAATCACTCGGAGAGCTTTAAAAATTCTGATGCACAGGCCACATCCAAGCCAATTGAATTTAGAATCTGAGTGGGGAAATGGGGACTAGTAAGACCCAGGCATCAGTATCCTTTAAAGATCCCCTATTTGATTCTATAAGTAGCCAAGATTGAGAATCAATATTCTATAAATATGTTCCCTGATTTATGATGAGGTTACGTTCCCAAAGCCCATTGTAAGTTGAAAAATACCATAAATTGAAAATGCATGTAATTCACCTGACCTACCAAACATCATACCTTAGCCTATCCTATCTTAAACATACTCAGAACACTTACATTATCCTACAGTTGGGCAAAATCATCTAACACAAGCCTGTTTTATAATAAAGTGTTGAATATCTCATGTAATTTATTGAATACTGTACTGAAAGTGAAAAACAGAATAGTTGCATGGGTACTCAACATATGGTTTCTACTGAATATGTATTGCTTTCTCTTTTTTTATTGGTTATGAATATTCATGAGATACAAAGCTGATTGTCACCCCTCCTGCCCAAGATGTGAAGGCCAGATCCACACTGGCATCATGCCCATTACTACAAATTGCAATTGTACCCTGTGTCCCCGACCCAATTATCCCCAAACTCCCTCTCCCTTCCCCTCCCCCCTCAACTCCATTTTGTTCCCAAGGTATGTTCTCTCCCTCTGCAAGTCCAACGCACCACTGTAGTCTTTCTTTCCTTCCTTCTTCTCTCTTAGCTACCAGGTATGAGTGAGTACATATGGTATTTATCCCTCTGTGCTTTGCTTATTTCACTCAACATAAGTTTCTCCAAGCTCATCCATGTTGTTGCAAATGGGAGAATTTCATTCTTTTTTTATAGCAGAGTAGTATTCCATGCTGTATATATACCACAGTTTCCTTATCCAATCATCCATTGATGGACATTTAGGTTGGTTTCACGTCTTGGCTATTATAAATAGAGCTGTGATGAACATGGAAGTGCAGGCATCCCTTCGACATGATGATTTCCATTTCTCTGGGTATATACCCAGAAGTGGGACTGCTGGATTGTATGGAAGATCTATCTGTAGTTGTTTGAGAAACCTCCATACTGTTTTCCATAGTGGTTGTACTAATTTACAGTCCACCAACAATGCACAGTGTTTCCTTCTCTCCACACCCTTGCCAGCATTTGTTATTCACTGTCTTTTTTATTATAGTCAGTCTAACTGGGGTGAGGTGGTATCTCAATGTAGTTTTAATCTGCATTTCCCTGATGACTAGTGATGTTGAGCATTTTTTCATGTACCTGTTGGCCATTTGTATGTCTTCCTTTGAGATATATCTATTCAGATCCTTTGCCCATTTTTTAAATTGGATTATTTGGTTTTTTCTGTGCAATTGCTTGTGTTCCTTGTATATTATGGATATTAATCCCTTGTCAGATGCATAGTTAGCAAAACTTTTCTCCCACTCTGTATCACTTTCATACCGTCCTGTGGTAAGTTGAAGTCAAACCATTGTATGTCTGGACCCTCCATACTAAAGTAATCATCTGGTTGCTCAGGAAAGTCTTTGGGGCTCATTACCAACACTTTATCAGCATCCCCTGGGTAAAAAACACTGTGCGGTGTTGGCAAACAACATGTTGTATGAATGATCTAGTGTACAGGGACAGGGCACTGGCTTTCAGCTGCCCCTCCTCTACTGTCAACCTGGTGGTTCCCTCTTTTCAAAAATGAAGCCCATATTTCCTACCCATTTCCTAGAATATGGAAAGGTTCTGATGACAAATAACATTCTACCTTCTATCACTGGAAAAAGAAGAAATTCTATTAACTATATTTACAAATCAAAATGATCTTCAATCTAATGATACTTATTTTCCATAATTGGCTTTTTATACACAGTTTTTTTAAAGAAGAAAAATATTGACTGAAAAATATCCAGGTACCCTTTTATCTACCTAATACTTGCAGGGAAATTCATGTGTAACAGAGGTACACACCAAATAACTGTTAACAGCCTTTCCAGCAGTAAAGTCACTAAACAAGAATCTTTTCATCTTCCATTAACCTTCCCATTTTCCTTCACTTCATCCTGCAAAGGGACTATGGAGAAACCATTCTGGCAGAGGAATTATGACAGACAGTGCTGACACTTTATACTACAGCCTTCTACTTTTCTTTTCCTTATCCTTCTATCCCTTTCCTCCTTTTCTCTCTCTCTCTCTCTCTCTTTTTTTTTTTTGTCTAATTTTCAGAGTAAGTTTACTCACATTACAAATCATGTAATTTTTATGACAATTGTGTGAGATAGGCAGAACAGGTATTACTGTCCACATTTTTCAGCTGAGAAAACTAAGGCATAAAAAGAGAGATTGCCCAAGGAAATAGCCTATAACACAGGCTCTTTGGCCGCAAGCATGAATTTTTTTCCAACTGAAGGGAAGGAAAAATGGGCACAAATGTATGCAAGAAAACTGGAGATCTTCAGACAGCTCTCGGAGCCAGTTTAGAGATTCACTGGGCAAAGGGCCATGAGAAGCAGAAGGGAATATTCAGAGATAAAGTCAAGTCCATCACAGCCATTTTACAAAAGGGGAATCTGGCTTGCCCTGGGCCCTACAAAGTGTGAAAAGAGTCCAGGATCGACAGGCAGGAGACCTGAGTTCTGGCCTAATTGTGCTGCTAAGCTTCAGACCAAACCATGTAGCCAGCAACCTATAATAGACATCTGCACTTGGATGTCCCATAAGCATTTCAAACTCATATCCAAAAGTATTTCCTGGGGAGCTGGCTAGTTAGTTCAGTTGGTTAGAGCACAGTGTTATAACACCAAGGTCAAGTGTTTGGGTCCCCAGAAGTCACCAACACACACACACACACAGTATTTCCCATCCCAGGCTGGAAATCCAATCATCTTTCCCAGAAGTCACACACACACACACACACACACACATACACACACAGTATTTCCCGTCCCAGGCTGGAAATCCAATCATCTTTCTTCATCCCCCACGTCCTCTCAGTTACAAAATTCTACTACAAATCTTTCGGATCCATCGTCTCCTCCCCGGTTCTTCTGCAACAACTGTCTCAGTTCAGGCCCTCAGTCTCCCTGGCCTGGCTTAAGTTACTGCAGTTGTCTAACAGGTCTCTGGCTTCCGTTGCTTGCCCTGTTTCAACCCATCTGCCACCACAGAGAGAAAAGCTTTCTAAAACAGAAATTATATGTCATTGCTCTATTTATTATTCATTTGCTCACCACTGACAGGATGAAGCCTAAAGTCTCAAACAGTCCCAATCTATTTGTAATTTGGCTTCTGCCCTCTTCTCACACTTTATCTGTTACCACTCCTAACTTCAGCCAAGCCCAAGTTTTGCAGTTCCTCCAATGCTACCTTTGGCTTTGACACTAATGTTCACTCTTCCTGAAAGTGTCCTCCTCCCTTTACCCTTTGCCTGGCTAAAATTAACTTATCTTTTTAGACTCTGCTCAGGCTGGTATTCTTCCTGGCACCCCTTTTACACCTCCCTTTGATACTCCCATAGAATCTTGTGCAAACAAAAGTCCCTATTCACCCTGAACTGTGTTTGCTCAAGCATTTGTATCCATCACTAAACTGTGAGCTGTGGGACAGCAAGGACACTGTCTATTCAGTGTTTGGTATTAAATGCAGTAAATATTTGAGGACCTACTATATGCCAAACATTGTAGGTATAAGAGATACAGAAGTGAACAAAGCAAAGCACTCCTGGCTATCAAATGGGAGGTGACAGAGTTAAATAAATTAAATAAGCAAAACAAGATAAGAGAATGAAAAGTGCTATTCAGGGAACTAAAATAAATCACGATATGAAAGTGACTGGAGGGCTACTTCAGATTGGGTATGTCAGGAAGTTCCCTCTGGAGAAGTAACATTTAAGCTGATAAGTGAATGCCAACAAGCCAGGCATTCTGAGTTTCAGAGGAAAGAGCATTCCAGGAGAAAGGACTACAAGTTCAAAGTCCCGAAGGACCAAAGGCCTCTGTATGGCTTAAGCCGGACAGCAGTGAAGATCGGTACAGAGAGGAAGGCAGGGGCCAGAGTTTATAAACTTTGTAGGCTAGAGTAGAGTTTTGATTTTGTTCCAACTGTGATGGAAAGTGACATGATCTGATTAATACATATTTTTTAAAAAATCACTCTGAGACTGCTATGTAGCTATCGGGCTGTCCCGGGGGGAAACTGAGACCAATTTGGAGGAGAGAAACGTTGGTGTCCTGGATTGGGAGGGCGCAGCGGTTTTGGAGAAAGTGGATAGATTTAGGATACGTGAATTAGAGTGGCCAGGACCTACTGAGCGGCAGATGAATTAAGGATGACCCGTAGATTTGGGGTCCAGTACTTGGGTAGTTCCTGGGGAGCCAAGCAGGTGCTCAGCCACTCCTAGGAGGGGCCTTGCGAAAGTCCTCTCGCCTGCCCCGGCTCTGGCGAGAGATAAGGTCAGGCAGCTGGAAAGAGACACGCCCCGACTTGCAGCCGGTGGCCTCCCAGCGACACAGCGAGCGCGGCGGCAGCCCTGGACTCCCGGGCCTCCACGCGGGGGTTTCCGCGTCTC
>NW_007726387.1:458432-522060 GCF_000696425.1 Galeopterus variegatus | reverse complement strand
CCCGCGCCGGCGCGGCCTGCCCTCGATGTCCCCTTTCGTTCCGCTCCGCTCCCCATCGCTCATTTCTTTCCTTCCAGCCTCTTTCCCCCCCAACCTTCCTACCCGCCACCCGGTCCCTGTCCCTTGAAGTAAATACCTGTCGCCAAGAAAGACATCTGCGGAGCCCTTTACGCCGCGTTGACCTTGGTGTCTCTCTACGGTTTTTCACTGTCCCAGCATTTTTCTTTTAATTGACCTCTAGGTTTTATCGTCTCGCCTTTCTTACCGCTTCTAAACGTCCTTCCCCTAGAAAGAAAAATGTACAAGGCCCCAGAGTGTTCAATGGTTCAAGGACTGCACTTTATGCAAATTTCTTTCTTTTTTTTTCTTTCCTCTCTGTAATGTTTCTCTTTTCCCTTAGGGTTCTTTTGATTTCATCCTGAGGGTTTGTTTTGTTTTGTTTTTGTAGTAGGAGTGATTTAAAATAACTTTTAAAAGAGCACATCAAAAATGTAATGCCTTTTATGGTTTTCAGTTCTCTGCTTAGTTTAAAGGGGTGGGGTCGGATGAGTAAAAATAACAAATATGTGTTCACAAGTGTTTTCATAATTACATAAAAATAGTAATTTTTAAAATTCGGTGTCAAGTAATTCGAGCTTCAGTCGGTGTTGGCTTCCTAGCCAGTGTTCAGTGTTTCAGTTTTTGTTTCTAGTGACTTTCACTTAGGAAGTTTCAGGCTGGAAACTTTCAAGCGTGTTATTTATACAGAATTGATAACGGTGTATGCCTGTCCAATTCTTTCCATTAGAACGCGTAACTTCTCTGAAAGAGTATGTTTTGCTTACTCTCCAGTTTAAGGGGTCAGTATTAATGAATCTATTCAATTTGAAAGTATTTTTAACGTTTATTAAGAAACCAAAATCTGAGCTAGCAAGCAAGTGTTAAGTGCTTTTGGTGTATTCATAACTTTGCTGTACACCATTAGGAACTTGAATGAGAGAATGTATCTAAATATTGTTTGGGGGCGCAGGAGAACAATGTAAAGAGAATAACATAGTACTAGTGTTAGTCTGAATATTTGAGGTGTTTAATGTGTAATCAGACAGATAATATTTATGACCAAGGGCCTGCCCGTGGCTCACTTGGGAGAGCGTGGTGCTGACAACACCAAGTCAAGGGTTAAGATCCCCTTACTGGTCATCTTTAAAAAAAAAAGAAACCTATGACCAGAAAATAGCAATTCAAATAGTAAGTATATATACACAAAACTATAACCTAGATATAAAATGGATCAAAGTGTTTTGCACTCATTTTCATTTGAATCTCTTAAGCCGATTGTAAGGATGAATACAAGTATACTTCAAAAAGTTCGTGGACAATTCTTTTATTATCTTTCAGTGCTATTTTTCCACGAACTTTGTGAAGTACCCTCATATATTCCCATTAATCCTTTCTCAACATAAATAAATAAATAAATAGCCCAACAGTACATCGATTCCTCATAAACTCACATAGAAATTCTTATTAAAAGTTCTGAACCCTCTGACCAGAAAAATCTAAGCAGAATATTCATATAATTTCATGGGCTTCACAAATCTGAAGGTCATCACCTTTCTAAATTGTAGCTGGCCTGTCTCTTCCACATTCTGGATTTTAGGCTTTTTATATTGCACTTAGGTACTTTGTTGTATCTCACCATGTTAATCTTGGGTTCTGTACTCCTCAGTCCCAGGGTTGCTGTGGGTATTAAGTAACTTTCTTTTACTCTGCAAATATTTAGTGTGCATCTATTATATGCCAGGCATGGTGCTGATAACTGTGGGTAAACTGACAAGATCTCTTTAAATTGTAAAGCTCTTTTTCAATACCATCTAATATTATTGATTTTCTAGTTCTTGTTGATTTCTCTGTGGATTTGTTTTCTTCTTGACCCTTCCTTCCTTTACTTTCCTGAATCGCTCTCTCTTTCTCATTCCTTTCTTTTTCTGAGGAACTTGGATAAATCTGGAGCTCTCAGCTGGATCTCTCTCTCCTTCCTTCTTATTTACTGGAAAGGAGATGAAATCCCTCACCCCCAATGTGATCGTATTTGGAGATGGGGACTTTGGGAGATAATTAGGTTTGGATGTGGTCATGAAGATGGGACCCTCATAATAGGATTAGTGCCCTTACAAAAAGAGACATTCTCTCCTTGCCATGTGAGGACACAGTGAGAAGATGGAAGTCTACAAGCCAGGAAG
The DNA here is from genome assembly GCF_000696425.1 of Galeopterus variegatus. Taxonomy (NCBI): domain Eukaryota; kingdom Metazoa; phylum Chordata; class Mammalia; order Dermoptera; family Cynocephalidae; genus Galeopterus; species Galeopterus variegatus. The sequence continues at coordinate 519,841 of NW_007726387.1, read as the reverse complement.
AGAGCCCTCACTAGAAATTAACCCTGCTGGCACCTTGATCTTGTACTTGTAGCCTCCAGAACTGTGAAAAAATAAATTTCTGTTGTTTAAGACACCAGTCTATGGTATTGTGTTATGGCAGCCTGAGCTAAGCCAGTTTTTGGTACTGAGATTGGGGTGCTATTGTAACAAATAATCTAAACATGTGGAAACAACTTTGGAATTAGGTAATGGGTAGACACTGGAAGAGTTTTGAGGTGCATAGTAGAATTATGTACAGAAAAGACCATTCTGATGAGATCTCAGATGTAAATGAGTAACATTTTATTGGACAGTGGAGAAAAGGCAATTATCATTATACAGTGGTAAAGAATTTGGCTGAACTGTGTTCTAGTGTTTTGTAGAAGGTAGAACTTGCAAGTGATAAATTGGATATTTAGCTGAGATTTCTAAGCAAAGTGTTGAAGGAGCAGCTTGGTTCCTCCTGACCTCTAAAAGTAAAATGTGAAAGGAGAGGTGAATTGAAGAAGGAAATGAGAAGCAAAAAAGAACCAGAACTTGAAGATTTGTAAACTTCTTAGCCTATCCATATTGCAAAAAAATGAGAAAGTTTGTTCTGAAGAAAATCCTACAGATGTGGCTGAACAATCATTTGATGAAGAGTTTATGCAGTTATACAAGTAGAAACACTGCAGTTTGAACTGAAGGGGATGGAGGCAGACAAAATGAAGGAAGGCTGTCAGACTTTTTGGTTTCTAGGGAACAGAAAAAAACAATAGAACTATTTGGCTATGAACATGTACTATTCCTCAAGAAGAGGGGGAAACAATGATCCTTACGGGATTCAGAGATCATTATGGCCACTATCTCAATTTCATGGCCTCCACTCATGGTCTTAGGGGTGGAACGATAGCCCAGCAGAGTCGTGAAAAGACTGAAGGGGTGGGGCCACCCTACAGAGATGTAGCCTGGAAGGTGGAACCTCAAACCAGAGGATTATTCTCAGGCCTAAAGATGTAGTAGAATTTACCTTGCTAAGTTTTAGGACTTGTTAGGGACTGGTCACCCCTCTCTTTCTTCTGATTTTTCCCTTTTGGAATGGAAAGTTTATTTTATGCCTGTCCCACTATTGTGATTTAGAAACACATAGCTTGTCTGGTTTCACAGGTTCATAGCTGGAGAGAAATTTTACCTCAGGATGAATTGTACTTTGAGTCTCACCAGTATCTGATGTAGATGATATTTAGATGCGACTTCAGACTTTAGGCTTTAGAGTTAATGCTGGAATGAGTTAAGACTTTGGGGGCTGTGGGATGGAGTGCATGTATTTTGCCTGAAAGAACGGCATGAATGGGGGTAGGGGCAGGAGTGGTATGCTGTGGACTGAATTGTGTTCCCCCAAATTCATATGTTGAAATCCTAACCCCCAGTGTAATAGTATTTGGAAATGGGGGCCTTTGGGAGATACTTAGGTATAGATGAGCTCATGATAGGATTAATGTCCATATAAGAAGAGATACCAAAGAGCTTGCTCCCTTTATCTCCTCACCATGTGAGGACACTGAGAAGGTGGCTGTCTATAAGCCAGGAGGAAAGCCTTCACTAGAAACTGCCCTGCTGGCACCCTGATCTTGGGCTTTTTAGCCTACAGAACTGCGGGAAAATAAGTTTCTGTTGCTTATGCTACCAGTCTTATGATATTTTGTTATGGCAGCCTGAGCTGACTAAGACATGCTGGATTTGTCCCATTTCTCCTTTAATTTTCAGGTCCTTGACAATTTTTCTTTTACTCTCTTTCCTCTTTGAGCTGTCCCATTGTCTGCATTCTAACTGACTGATGGCTGTATATCTCCTTCCAAAAGGCAACACCTACATGTAAATCTCCTTTGAAACTCAAAATAATCCTGAGAAGGTTTGGGAAGATTATGACTTGTCCCAGAACATATAGAAAATCATGAGAAATAGGACTAGAACCCAGGTCTTTTGATATTTTTCCACTAAATTGAGCTGAAATAATTTTATTCTGAATCAAAAATAGAGCACAAGACTGATAGGATAAATTTGCAAATTTTATTTTTAAGAAAAGGCTTAAAGATAGGGAAAGTCGTGTTTATGATGTTTGATAACATTTCTGTTAAAAATCACCTGAAATTGAGTCTTATGAAAATCTAGACCATAAAGTCTTCAGATATTAAATTTTTTAAAAATTGTATTGCTTTTAGGTCAGACTTTGCCAAGCTTTACCATGCCCTATAGTCTTAAATTTACTCCAGTTCTGTGCATTTATGTGACCTGCCTGGTCTTGTAGGCATAAAAGTTTGTGAATTCTAGTGTAAATCATAAATTCTATGAAAGTTGAGACATGTCATTAAGTAGTAAGATTACTTGGGGAAAACCAGGAAGAAGGCTGGATCTAGGTAATAAGAATATAAGCCCAATGAAGAGGAACTCTAACCTGACTTATTCTCTGCTGTGTCCTCTAGCACCTTATAGACTGCAGACTATTAAATGAATGAATAGCTACCTGTCTCCTCTGCGCACCCCAGTACCTGTTAGCCTGTGCACTATGTATTCCCAGATTCCTCAAATGCAAGCAATGATCCTGGCCCTACTTTTCCCATGGCCCAGACTATTCTAATTCCCTGTAAATCCTATTTGATGCCCCCTAGCTCCTATTCAGCCACTATTTAAGTAATAAAGGTTATGCTTAATCTCTGTGGGTCTGGGTCTAGTCACTTTCAGTGTATCGTTGTCATAAACCTTCAGTCCTGGAAGTAGGAGTAGAAACAATGTAGGTTGTCTTGACTATGTAAGTTATTAGGGAGGAAAAAATGAATGATCAAAAAGTTATTTAGGCCTGACCTTCAGACACAAAATCCTAACTCTGCCTTTCCTGCAGAGGCCCCTTTCAACTCTTTTATTGTGTTGCTATTGAAAATAGGCCTAGATAGAAAGTCCTGGCAGATCTAAAGAATGACATGGATATAGGGTAGGGGATAGTATGTTAAGTATTTAGCTAGAGAATTGTTATTTTCAAAATAAGTATGTAAAGACTTAAATTTAGGAGATAAATCCAATGCCGGAAGATACTTTTGAAGCGGAAAGAAAGTTAGAAGACCAGTAAACCAACAAACCTTATGAAACAAGGTCAGAGAAGACTCCTTGAACTGTGCTATTTGCTTGGACAGGAGTAGAACAGGCCTGTTTCCAGTAGGTTAATATTGGGCTGGTGAGTCAGTTTTAGGAGGCTATTAGAACAGAGGGCCAGGAATGCAAACACTGGTGTTTGGAACTACCAAAAGACTGGAATGTAAAGCATGGATGTAGCCCCAGGAAACAGGGACATGAAAATCATTGCCTGCTTGACTCAGTGTAAGAACACTGATGAAATAAATTCCTCCATTTACGGTCTGATTGGTATGAAAAAGTGGGGAAATGGTGTATCTGCAAGGATGTGAGTATAGCATACACCATAGAATTGTCCTCTTTTAGGTTTTCAGAAATCTTTTGATAGTTGTCATAACAAAATTATTTAGGAGAAAAATGGTCAAAGGAATAAGACAACTATAACATTAAGACAGATTAAAAACATCAATATTCTTTGATTTGAAAAGAAAATGATATGGAATGTGATTGAAATCAAGTGACCCGGGTAAAGTAAATTAGAATTGTTCATGAGATCCTAGAATTCCAGAGCAGCAGCAGGCACCCCTTAAAGTTTTCTTTCAGGTAATTTGAGTCAGAAAAAGAGGAAGTACTACTTCAAAGTATGGGCTAGTAAACTAGCTTGTGTTGTGTGTGAGGATCAAGTCAGGTGCTGAATGTAAAGGTGTAAGATTGACTGATTTGAGAGCCCTGGGGAACACTTGATTCCAAGACCAGTGTGAAGGAACTGGCCTAAATAAGGGAGATTTGGGGTGAGCAGTAAGGAGTAATCGTCATAGGGAAAGGAGTTCCGTGAGCTATAGAGTCCTAGAATTGTGGGTGTTTGGAAGAGTATAAGGAAAGGACTTGCAGTTTGGGATATTTAGTATGTGAGAGGAACTGATTGGATTTTAGAGGAATTTGAGAGATGGTAGGAAACCCACGCCAGTATTTTGGAAGGGAAGGAATTAACAGCTAATGCAAAGATATATGTGACCAGTACTAAAACTGGAAGTGATGACTGGGCACTAAGAGAGGTGCTTGAGGATCTGTCTGTGTGAAGGGACTTGAAGCAACAGCAGAGTTGAAAGACTGTTGGTCTGGATTTTGGAGAGCTTGGTTCTAATTCTGACCCTGAGACTGCCTGACCACATCGTTGTGATCATTTTGGACTTATTTGAGCTAAAAATGAAGGAACTAGATTATGGTATCTCTAAATCCCTTCTAGCTCTTTATACTGAGCTTTTTACTAAAAGAATATTTTCTTTACTGATTGAAAATATAAACATTTTTTAAAGGTTTGAGTTAAGTCATAGAAGACCAGACCATAGTTGATTAAAAAGGAAAATTCAGGTGTTTTAGAGCACATCTGTAATTTGGAAGATGTAAAGGAGGGTATCTTGCACATCCACCAGAGGGTCTTTGTCAAATGATCTAGTACCAGCATGGGTGGACCACTGAATCTCACCTAATTTGGCACTTGTAATGTTTGAATGGACACCGAGTTTCAAACCCATTTTTCTCTATGCCTCCCAATTTAATTAACTCAGTAATGTGGGTTCCATTACTCTTCCTTTATAGCCTTGCTACTCAAGGTGTAGTCCATAGACCGGGGGCATCAATATCACCTGTGAACTTGTTAGATATGGAAGTCTCACACCTGACTCAGATTTACTGAATCAAAATTTACATTTTAATAATGATCACTAAGTGATTTGTATGTACATTAAGTCTTGAGAAGCACTGCTCCTATAGCAAGGGTTATCAAACTTTAACAGGCCTCATAATTACCAGAAGGGCTTGTTAAAACATAAACTGCCAAGGGTTTCTGATTCAGTAGGTCTGGAATAGGGCCCAAGAATTTTCATTTCTAACACCTTAAGAACTATTAAATTTTTTACTAGGGACTCTTTGACTTTAATCACATTCTATTTGTGGTTATCTGTTTCAGATTTGTTTTTAATCTCCCCAGTAAGACTATAATTTCTTGCCTTATGTTTCTTTTTTTTTTTGGCAGCTTTATTGAGATATAATTCATATACTGTACAATTCACCCATTTAAAGTGTACAATTCAGTGACTTTTAGCATATTCATAGATATGTGCAATTATCACCACAGCCAATTTTAGAACATTTCTATTGTCTTAGAAACCCAATAGACGGAGCAAAGAGGATTTTTAGGACAGTGAAATTAGTAAATATGATGCTATAATAGTAGATACGTGTCATTATACATTTGCCAAAACTCAGAGAATATACAACACCAAGAGTGAACCCTAATGTAAACTATGGACTTTGGGTGATAAGAATATGTCAGTATAGGTTCATCAGTTACAACAAATGTACCATTCTGCTGTGGGACATTAATAGTGGGGGAAGCTCTACATGTGTAGGATAAGGGGATATATGGGAACTCTGTGCTTTGTGCTTAATTTTACTGTGAACCTAAAACTGCTCTAAAAATAAAGTCTATAAAAAGAGAAAGAAGGAAACCCCATATCCTTTAGCTATCCCACCAAGCCCTAAGTAACCACTAAATGTTCCAACCATTAATCTTTTGTATTTCTTTTGCATTGCACAAGTATTTGGCAAGGTGCTAGGTGTATTATTAATAATAGTTACCATTTATTAAGAGCTTAACATGTGCAAACAATTGCATCATCTATCTTAATTCTCTGACAACTCTATGAGGTCTGGGTGCTTATTGTCATCTCAAAGCTGAGGATACTGAAACTTAAGATTGGCTAGATGACTTGTATCATAGCCAGTAAATGGTGAAAGTGGCATTCTGTCCTAGGTCTCTAATTTCAAAACTCATGCTCTTAATGTTATACCACAGTATCTATTGTGGTAAACTGAATTTTTGAAGCTATGCAATCTCTATGAGAAATTTTACCAAGGTATTTAAAAATGTAGTGGAAATGCTGAGGTTGTTTAGGCATGCTAGCTCACTCATGAAATTGTGTGCTCCACATTCAATACTAACTATTCTAGAATTATGTATGTTTGTACTTTCATCTTTTGTACTAGTCTTCCACTAAAATTTGTGTTTTGCCTTTGTAATTCCCATATCAATGAGTTTTGCTTTTTTCATTAAATTTTCTACAATTGTAGAAAAGGTTGTAAACCCTTTATAGCAATAAACCTTACTCAATTTTGGACATCTTTGTACTTCCTTGAACATTTAAGTTTTTAAAGAAAATCTCTTAGTTTTTGTAATTAAAAAGTAACAGAATATTATATGGTTGTATAAAAGGGGGTAATGTATATGTATCAATATGGAAAATCTAATGTAAAATTTAAATTTTAGAAAAGCTACAGAGCAGTATGTATAGTATGAGTCCATATGTGTAAAACAAACAGAGATATATAATCAGTATTTCTAGACAGTGTCTGGAAAGATAGAGTGTGACTGCGAGAGCCAGGATGAAAGGAAAGGAACTTTATCTGTACCCTCTGTTTTGTCTGAATGTTTTCCCTTTTATTACTTTCTCTTCTTCTAATCTTTTCACACCTTCATTTTTGCCTTTGTTTTCTTTTCACTCCTTTCTTTAGTTGTCTCTTTGTGTGTCTTTCCACATCTTTCTACAAGCTCATATAAATGTATGGATAAATATAGGGGCTTTTGCGGGGTGGGGTCATTATACAAAAGTAGGATTACGTTATAAATATCTCCCTGGAACTTGCTTTTCTCATTGTGAACATCTTCTGTTTCTAGAGATAGATCTAGCTCTTTCTTTTTAATAGCTGCGTACTATGCATATCATAATGTAATAGGCCCCTTGGGCCGGCCCGTGGCTCACTCGGGAGAGTGCGGTGCTGATAACACCAAGGTCCCGGGTTCGGATCCCACATAGGGATGGCCGGTTCGCTCACTGGCTGAGTGTGGTGCTGACAACACCAAGTCAAGGGTTAAGATCCCCTTACTGGTCATCTTTAAAAAAAATAATAATAATAATGTAATAGGCCCCTAATTGGTGAAAGTTGTGGATTTTTTTTCTATAACAAATAATATTGCAATAAATATCCTTATACATTTATCTTTGTGAATTTGTGTAATGTATCTGTAGAATATTAGTCAGAAGATTCTATGTAGTAAAATTTTTTATAGATGCTGCTGATAGTCTGTCTAAATGATTTTACCATTTCAGCAGCAGTGTGCAAAGTTAGAACCCAGATCCTGATCTAAATATCTTTCTTCTCAAAAAGAAGCTTAGTGGAATGACTGGTTCCAAATCTATAGCAGATAAAGGACTAAGTCAGCCTAGGATATCTTGTACCAAGAAAACAAGAAGTCCTCAAAAACTAATGGGGTCTTGTGAAAAGGATACAAAGAGTCAGCTGGAAGAGGCTATACTGGCCAAATGTGGGACAATTTGAATGTCAAACTAATAATTTTAATTATATCACATTGAATTTAAAAAATCAATGAGTTTCTTCTAGTGACACTAAACAAAGATGGTAGGGGAAAGAGTAAAGCTCTTCTAAAAAGAAGAATACTAGCTAATAAATGTAGAAGGAATAGCAGTATTTAAAAACATTCACCATTTTGCAATCCCCAATGTAATATGTAAAATTCAGTTCTGGCAACGATCATCATAGAGGCTAAGCCCTGGTGAGAGGTTGTTGGGCTATTCACATGGTACAGCAGATTACTTACTTTCCAATTACAAAGGGGAAAAAAAAATTACCTTTACGCTAGAGAAATCCTGCAGTTACTACCTTAACCAGATGATCAAACTCAGCATTACTAGTGGTGGGAAATCCTGCTATGTGCCATTTTGTTGGATGCAGTAAAAAGCACCCTATTCACTTATGAAGTATTTGTTCCAAAAATATTTAACCTAAATCTAATCCACCCTCATGTTTATCTGCAGGATTACCTTATGTGGTTAGAATTATAGATGATTCTACTGTATGACCTTAGGTGGGTTATGTTAGTAACTGCTCTGAGTCTCGGAGCCCTCATTTTTAAAACAGTGACATTGAATCAGATGAATGCATGAAAATAACCTAGCATATAGTTTGTTATACAGTAAGAATTTAACATCTGTTCAGCTCTGCTGTCAGAATCCATTCATGGCCACCAAGTTTTATAGTTGAATAAAAACTATATTTCTCTTTTCCACATCTAATTTCCTTATCTAATTATTCTATGTAATTTAGTGGCATGTTTTATGGATTTCCTGCACTTGCTTAGATCCATAAGCTAATGAAGCCCTGAGTAGTATGCCAGATAGCCCTGTAATTTAAAATGTTCAGGTGCCATTTTACCAGCACCACACTCTCCCAAGTGAGCCACAGGCCGGCCCAGGTGCCATTTTAGATAGGAGAGCATGAATTGGAACATCTCTATACACATTAGAAATTTAGGTTGACTAGTATGAAATTACCAATTTTGTAGATCAAAAATGGTCAAATATCAGCAATTTCACGTGGTTTGACCTAATATGTGCTTTAGCGGCAGAGGCTTAGTACATCATCTTTATTTGCCAAGCAATCTCTTTTTTTCTTTCTTACGGTTTTAGAAAAAGATTTGTTCAGTGGAGGAGAGAGGAAGCCTTTGTATTGATCCAAGTTTGAAGGAAATTGTGATGTGGAGTGGTATTCCAAATATTTTAGGGTGTTTCTTCATTTCATACTCTCCTCTCCCACCACCCACCCCCATGTGCAATAATTATTCTTTTATTTATTTATTTTTTATTGAAACATGATTGTATATATTTGTGGAATACAGTGTTGAATATCCATAGCTGTGTACAATATATGATGCACAAATCAGGATAATTACTATATTTATCATTATACAATGTAATCATTTTTTGTGGCCCTTTACCAATTTCTCACTAACCCCCTCCTCCTCCCCCTTTCTCTCCTCTGGTGGCCTTAGTTCCATTCTCTCCTTTTGAAAGTTCAACAAATTATTGTGATTGTTGTTATCTTCTTTCTTTTATTTACTTGTTTATTTTCTTAGCTCCCACTTATAAGTGAGGTCATGCAGTATTTCTCTTTCTGTGTCTGGCTTGTTTCACTTAACATAATTTTCTCTAAGTTCATTCATGTTGCTGCGAATGGCAGAATTTCATTCTTTTTTACGGCAGAGTACTATTCCTTTTCCTTATCCACTCATTTTTCGATGGATGTTTAGGTTGGTTCCAACTCTTAGCTATTGTAAATAGAGCTGTGATAAACATGGGAGTGCAGGTATCCCTTTGACATGGTGATTCCATTCCTTTGGGTATGCACCCAGCAGTGGGATTGCTAGATCTTATGGCAGTTCTATCTGTAGTTATTTGAGGAATCTCCATACTGTTTTGTGTAATGGCTGCAATAATTTACAGTCCTACTGACAGCGTAGGAGGGTTCCCCTTTCTCCACATCCTCGCCAGCAATTTGTTATTCTCTGTCTTTTCGAAAATGGCCAGACTAACTGGGGCGAGGTGATATCTCAGTGTTGTTTTGATTTGCATTTCTCTGATGCTGAGTGATGTTAAGCATTTTTTCATGTGTCTGTCAGCCATTTATATATCTTCCTTTGAGAAATGCCTATGTAGCTCCTTTGTCCATTTTTTAATCAGGTTATTTGTTTAGCTGCTTGAGTTCCTTGTATATTCTGGATATTAATCCCTTGTCAGATGCATAGTTTGCAGATATTTTCTCCCATTTATTCTTTTCTATCACTTCTTACTCTTGTCATTTCTTTCCAGGTGGCGGGAAATTAGACAAAAAGAAAAAATTTTTCTAGCTCTTTCTTTTTCTGTGCTCTAAACTCTGGATTGGTCTTTTTAAATAGGCAGTTGCAGAATCTTGAAAACTTGGGGCCGGCCCGGTGGCGCACTGCTACAGTGCGCCGCTTGAGAGCGTGGTGGCGCTCCCGCCGAGGGTTCGGATCCCACATACAGACCGGTTCCCGTTCACTGGCTGAGCGAGGTGCGGTCGCAGCACCGAGGTTTGCGGTCCCGTTGCCGGTCCCGGTCCGGTACGGGCGCGACACTGAGGGTTGCGATCCGTTGCCGGACACGAAAAAAGACAAAAAGGAAAAAAAAAAATAAAAAAACTTGAGGGAAGAAAATTTACTTCAAGTTCCAGCTGTTTCTCTTCTAAAGATAGCCCTTAGAACTAAGATCCAGGGTTTGATCCCTGTACTGGCCAGCCACCAAAAAAAAAAAAAAGAAAAAAAAAAAAAAAAAAAAACTTGAGTGAAGATAATTTACTTCAAGTTCCAGCTGTTTCTCTTCTAAAGATAGCACTTAGAACTAAGATCCAGGGTTTGATCCCTGTACTGGCCAGCCACCAAAAAAAAAAAAAAGTAGCACTTAGAAATAATAATGTACCTTTTATATCTTATTTACTAATAAAATATGGAAGGTAAGACAGGTTGAGGAATTTTTAGTGCATTTTCTTTTATAAAACATAAACAATAAAGTAATAACTCATAGGTGATTATGAGGGAAACTTTCAGGCTGTGAGGAAGTATTGAAGTTACTACATAATAGCAAGAATCCTCACTGGGATATGGCCCTTATAAGAAGAGCCATAATTATTATTCCCATAAGAAAGTGACCTGTCCTTCTTAAAGAATGTGTTCTGGGCAAATGTGTATAGTTTCAGTATTCTCAAGCCTTCTTTTTATTACCTCAAACAAGAAGAAATAAATTCACTGAAAGACTCTCCCTCTTAAGGAAATATAATCAAATCTGTATATAAATAGTTTTATTGAAATCCTTAGTTGTTGGTAAGACAAATGATTGCCAGTGTGAAAGCTTTTGTTCTTGTCCTAGTCAGCTGCTCAGGAAGCAATCCTGCATGCATCTGGAAGTGGCACACCTTCACTATCTAAGGACTACTGCATGTTATATAACCCTCATTGGACAACTCTTCCAAGTACCCTAGAAAATGCAGTAAGTAAATCACAGTTACTATTTATTCATGAACATAAAAACATTGAAAAAATGGGAATGACTGATAATTATGTTTTAGTGTATGAACTAGTTGTCATATGTAGTGATTAATAAATAATATTTTTTTGATTTTGCTCAAGGATTTTTCTGTCTGTGGGAAAAACAAGTTAGGGAATTTTAAAATATTTACCCCTAAGCCTGGTTGTTTGTGATAAAATATTTCTAATTTAAAAGAATGTTGTATTAAACCAATATTGGTACCTTATCACTGAATGCATTTAGGGTAAAATATGACATTTATCATGTTAAAGACATTTCTTATTTTCAGACTTCTATTAGTTTGATGAATCTGACTACCACACCATTATGCAACCTTTCTGATATTCCTCCTGCTGGCATAAAGAACAAAGCAGTTGTGGTTCAGTGGGGAACCTGCCATTTTCTTGAAAAAGCCAAAATTGCACAGACAGGAGGTGCTGAAGCATTGTTGGTTGCCAATAACAGCATCCTGGTAAGTTATGAACCCATGAACTTCTTTTGAGCTCATGACATCAAATTTAACAGGAACTGAATTAACTTCTTTGTGTGTGACTTGGAGTGATATTTATATTTAATGGAATAATTTATATTTTATTCTGTAAATATATTAGTAGTTAATAAGTTTTCATAATATGTTTTTTTCCTTCTAGTTTCCTCCCACAGGGAACAGATCTGAATTTTATGATGTGAAGATATTGATTGCATTTATAAGCCACAGAGACTTTAAAGATATGAAGCAGGTAAATTAGTGATTATATATTAGATGAAATTTATAAGTAATACAACTCTTTACTTTTTTGTTTGTTTGTTTGTTTGTTGTGTTTTGTTTTGTTTTGTTTTTGTGACCGGGAAGGGGATCGTAACCCTTGGCTTGGTTTCGCCCGCACCGTGCTCAGCCAGTGAGTGCACTGGCCATTCCTATATAGGATCCGAATCCATGGCCTCGGCGCTCCCAGCGCCGCACTCTCCCATGTGAGCTATGGGGTCGGCCCACAACTCTTTACTTTTGATCATTGGTATTTAATTTTGATTATGTTCCATTTGCTAACAAGCAGCTATGAGGCCTGTCACATCTTTATTTGGGAAATACCTCTTATTTGTCAGAAATTGCCTCAAAGCCTGGACTTTAGAGTTCTTTTAAATTCTGTTGTTTTGAGTTCTTTTAAAACCTGTTGTATCATGTCATTTATCTTAATTTTAAACTCCTGAACAAAATGTGATTGTGTGGGACACTGCACTTTTAAGAATTTATAAACCAAAGCATACTTTTGACTGCAGAATATATCATGTCAAACAATAGTTCCAGTCTTGACTGTCTGTTCTGTAGTATTCATTCCAGAGTGAAATGTGGAATATTGCTGCCATGCTCTATAGTAAAGAGAAAACTAATTCCTCTATTTAACTGTTATTTTGTCTTTCAGACTCTTGGAATTAACATTACTGTGAAAATGTATTCCCCATCATGGCCTAGCTTTGACTATACTATGGTGGTTATTTTTGTAATTGCTGTGTTCACTGTGGCATTAGGAGGATACTGGAGTGGACTAATTGAATTGTAAGTTTAATTAAACTTAAGTGTTTTTGTGATAAATGATAAAAAAAATTATTGCCTTGTAATCATATTAATTGTATAACAACATTTTAAAATTTCACCTGACCTCAGAATATAGTGCTAATAAGACCAATAAGACCAGATTTCAGGTTTGTCCTTATATAAGTCATTTAACTTTTCACTGAGTAGAAGGGAATCATAGGTTCCTCTAACTCTTCTTCTGGCAGGGAAACATTGAAGTCACATCAAAGTCTCTTTCAAATTAAAATGTTTAATTTTCTCTCCCAGGAAAGATGAAAATACTTAATATCCTAACATGCCTATTTATTTAGATTGGAAAAACAAACTAGGGAAGGTAGGAGTTTTTCAGTTCCTCCTGGGTTGGTTCATTACTGTGTTAGCCTCCTCATTCTCTTTAATGCTTTAAGAATTCTAAGGATATTAGGCATGTCCGTATTTTAATTTAAATGTAGAAATTCAAAATGAAAAACAAACTAGGGAAGGTAGGAGTTTTTCAGTTCCTCCTGGGTTGGTTCATTACTGTGTAGCCTCCTCATTCTCTTTAATGCTTTAAGAATTCTAAGGATATTAGGCATGTCCGTATTTTAATTTAAATGTAGAAATTCAAAACGTGTATAAAATTTGGATTTTTTTATTTAATAGTAATCTAATCATAATCTCCCTACAGTTTTATATGTTTGTCTCTTGATTAAAATAGGAAATATAGTGCTGAATGGTAACCTCATATTTATAACTTTGAATGAAAAAATGTGCTTAGAGCATATTATTTCATATATGCGTTTCAAAGACAACTTATTTGCCTTGTGAATTGATCTATAGGTTTCTTTAAAAAAGGCTTATTTTTAACTAAATGAAGCTAAGATTATTTGTAATTTCCTAAATACATCAACAGGGAAATCTTAGAGTTTAACAAGTATAGACTCCTGGTATGTTGAGCATTAAACATTTTATGTTTTTGGAAAGCATATTTCAACATGTATCAGTCACATTATTCATGTGAGTAAATGTGGTTTTTTTAATTCATTATTAGTCTTTATAAAGCACAGTACGTAAGATCTCCAGGATCTCTAAGATCATTTTCTATATTAATTGGTGAAACTTCTAAATAATTTTCCAAAAGCTACTGATTTATTGAAAATGTTTTTCCATTTATAGTAATATAGATTGTCACTGTACTTCTATTACTATGTAAATTTTTTCTTTTATAGAGTAGTTTTTCTCAAACTATAATGTGCATACATACTGTATGGAAATCTTGTTAAAATACAAATTCAGATTTAGTAGTTTAGGGACAGAGGCAAAAAGTCTCCATGTTTTACAAGCTCCCAAGTGATTTTGCTGGCTCACTAACCATACTTTGAGTTAGCAAAGCACAATTCTTTATATACATGTCAGAACAGGCTCCTCTTCAAGAAAATTGGAAATTGAAGAGGAGTACATATTAACTTTTTAATTCATAAAACATGATAGTGGGGTAGAATCAAATAGTTTGTTGCCTTCAATACCCAGATTGGGAGAGAAGATGTCCCATACCTGTAGGATTATGGATTTAAAAATTGACGGGGCTGATTGTAAGAGCAAAGTAAATACAGCAAGAAGTAAGTGTTCAGAGGGGATGAGGGGAGTGGTGACCATATGAAGAAAGAGAATATGGATCAGTGATAAAGAGGAAAACGTTCTGTAAAAAGAATTGTTAAAAACACAAGGACTATCATTTAGCTAGTAAAGACAATTGGATAGAAAGAGAATAAGGCTGAAAGAAGGGACCATTTGCCAGAACAGTACCTCACAACCCAAAATTACCTTGCCAAATGAAAGATGTACCTTATGCAGAAGGAAGGATGCCTTGGTTCCATAGAAAGACTTTTCAGGAGAGTTAAGATCTTATTATAATGACATCACTAGATTTCAAGCTTTATAACCTCAAGTTGGCATAGAAGAAAGCTTAGCTTCCTGTTGCATATGGCCCTCAAGCTGATTTGACAGTACATTTTTTTTAAAAGACAAATTATAATACTTTAATGTGATGTAAATCTAGTGTATGCTTTCCCTTTAAGAAGTTGCCTTGTGCTTTTTAGTACATTGAATATGAGTATATAAATCTTTAATTATTATGGCTTGTATGTGTACTATGATAAAAATGTCTTTAAATGTATCTGTTTGCAATGATACATAGCAAAGGTTAGCACCTTTTCCCACTCAGGTACCACATTTATCAAAACTTTTGTTAATACCCCGTCATCCAGCTCTAGAATTTCAGGGGAGGTGCTGGTGTGTCTCTCCACCAACTCTCTCCCTACTCTTTTCCCAGGCAACTTACCTAAAAGCACAGATGCTTAATATGGTGGACATCCCATCAGTAATTCTAATAAGAAAGGGGTGTGTTGGTAAATAAACGGTTGGCAAATGTGCCATTTGATAAGAAAAACTTTTTTTTAACCTGAAGTTTGAATTGAGCCCAGACCTGATGAGCAGGGTCAGTATATGTACATGCAGTAGGGAGAAAAGTTTAGTAGACCAGAGTTGAAGGTACTGCAGCTGGAAAACTATGTAGTAGGTTTCACATAACTGGGAGGACATACAGACATATAGTAAGGTTAGCAGAACAGAGACTGCTCAAAAAATGATTCCTGGGGCTCTTTTCCTCTTTGATTTCTGTCTCTGCCTTTCATTAGCTGTGTGACCTAGCAAGGGATGTTGGGAGAATTAGAGACAATATTTTGCTATCTTAAATAAGGGTATGACAAAGCTATGTCTTGAACAGCTTTTGAATCCTTTATAATACATCAATGAGCACAAAATAGGGATATAGTAAATCCTGAGTTGATTGATTAGAGAATTAAGTGTTTACATTTAAGAGAAGCAAGTTTTAGAAGTACTTTACTATCTATAAGTTGATAATAGTAAATGTGTAAGAAACATGGTCATAATTTGAAATTTATTATGTAAATATAAAGTTTCCAAATTAGATAATATAAACATCCACAAGCATTAATTTGTTTATGTGATAAATGTCATCTGTTTCAACCATTTTGTCTCCAGAAAAAAAAAGCTATTTCAAAACACTTCAGAACATCTCTGGAGGGTAGAATTACAAGGGGGTTTTACTTTCTAAATTAAATATGTTTTTGGTGCGCAGTTTTTTAAAAGTATATTACTTTTGTAATCAGAAACAAATTTAAATTGGTGTTAGAGATAGATTTTAAAAATAACTGTACTTGGTTGAGATTTGCTGAAGTTCCTGTGTACATTTATACAGGGAAAACTTGAAGGCAGTGACAAATGCTGAAGATAGAGAAATGAGGAAAAAGAAGGAAGAATATTTAACTTTTAGTCCTCTTACAGTTGTGATATTTGTGGTCATCTGCTGTGTTATGATGGTCTTACTTTATTTCTTCTACAAATGGTTGGGTAAGAAGTCATGTTTTATGTTTGCTACTTTAGCATGCATTCTTTTCATTTACTTTGCTAGATTTATCTTTTCCTTTAAAGCATTCTACCTCAAAAATTAAGTGAATAGTGTGGCTAATATTATTAGGTCTCTATTGAGTTGTTAGTTCTCTATTACTCCAAGATAAAAGATATTTGGATGAAAAATATACTGTGTCTTGAGATAAGAACTCTTCTTCATGGATGACTTGAAAGAATTGCTATGGTCCCTAAGTTTCCCTCTGCAGGTAAAGAATGATAGCCCAGTATCTAAGCAGTGGACCAAGAAATTCTTGGTGGTTATATTTAGTTGCATGAAGTAGATTATTCAAATTACTGATTTATTGTCTCTCCTTACCCCCAAAGTATAGCTTATCCTTTTGTCAATTTGCAAATCAAGATGTTATATAGATGGAATTTTGTTTTACTTGTACAAGCAGTTAGGATCATAGTATATCAGAAGATACCTGCGGTCTAGAGAGTAACTGGTATTTTTTTCCTTTAAAAAGATAGGGTAGGAACTATAATGGCTTGCCTATCCCCTGGACAATCTTATTAATGGTCTGACAGGATGGAAATTAGTCGTCCCTGGCCAGTATACAACACAAAGAGGAGGGAGACCAGGGAAAAAGGGAATGTGTCTAATGAGAACTAGAAAAACTCTAAAATCCATTAAAAGCTAAAATGCTTATTTGGAGAACATTAGCGTAATTTTCTGGACTAGAAAACCGAGGCCCTAGGATTAGTTTCAGATTATTGTTCAATTTCTCCTGTCCTATGGCAACAATTTAAAAACTAGACTATGACATATATTTCCATTTTTAAAAAATCATTATGTTAAAAAAAATCAGTCATTTCAATCTGTTGCTGAGAGAGGGGATACCAGGATGATATTTGTATTATATTGTCATTGAGCAGCTAATTTTACTAATTTAATTCTCAGCCTTCAATTGCTTTATTTGTGTCTGACCCTCAGTTGATAGTCATTCTCTATTCTACCCTAATGCATATTTTAATTTTGGGTGAGAAATTTCCTTAAATTCAGTGCTATTGAAAAAGTTGACCCTGTTTTTAAATGTAATTTTTGACTTAAGAAGATCACTCAACCTCATGGTTATCCCAGGACAAGGGATTTTATTATGACTCTGGCAATGCCTTGTGTGATAGTGCAGGATTTCATTTACCTCAGAATGGTTCCGAATGGCTAAAATTGCTGCCGTTTCTTACTATATTAATGGGATTATACTAAATCGCTAAGGTTCATCTTGCCATTTTATGATTAAGACATGCTTAAGAAAATAACTAAAGATGAGTTATATTAATCAAATTCTTTCCCATACCTGTGCATTTTCTTTGATACAGTATGACACTGAATGAAATGCCTAAAGCTCTATTAGGGCTTCAAAAAGAATCATTTCCACTAGTGTTTTAAAACTTGGGTTGGACAACTTTGGTAGATGACTTACCAAAATCAATTTGGCAGTCTTTGACTATCTATCTTACTACTCACATTACCATACATAACCAATACTAAAAGTAACAAGTAACATATGTAAAGTTCATTATGTGCTATATATATTCATCTAATCCTCACAGTAACCCCAAGGTAGATATTAGTACATTTTACATCTTAGACATGAGAATCAAGAGACTAAAAATGTAACTTGTCCAAGATCACTCATTAGAGAGCGGCTATCCCTAATTTACTCTCTGGATTACTCTTTCTTACCTTCAGAACAAAGTTATAGTTTTCTGAAATTACATGGAATTTGAAAAATTCAGGTACAATTTGTATTTCTATTGTGAAATTTTGAGACAGTTCAGAAAGGGAATATTTTTATTTTACGTCCAATGATTTCCACCCCCTCTTCCCCCTTTTCAACAATTCCGCAAAGAGTAACAACAAAGAGATCAAATATTTTTAACTTTTTTTTTTTTTTGGCAGCTGGCCGGTACAAGGATCCAACCCTGGTGTTAACAGCACCATGCTCTAACCAACTGAGCTAACTGGCCAGACCCAGAGGTCAAATGTTTTTAATTTTAAATAATTCTCAAATAAGTATGGATAATATAGCAAACCACTTGTCAATTTTAACTACCTTAGTATCATATCATAATGGCAGCTGGCCGGTACAAGGATCCAACCCTGGTGTTAACAGCACCATGCTCTAACCAACTGAACTAACTGGCCAGACCCAGAGGTCAAATGTTTTTAATTTTAAATAATTCTCAAATAAGTATGGATAATATAGCAAACCGCTTATCAATTTTAACTACCTTAGTATCATATCATAACGCAGAGGTTTGTTTAAATGATTTGGTTTTACCACAGTTCATGTTATTATAGATAAATTCCTCATAGGAAAATACAGATAGCATAGTTAATATCTAAGGTAGGTATTAGTTCTGTTTCCTAAGTTGCATTTTTAAAAGTATTTCACAGTGGTTTAGTAATTCTTCCACTTCTTATATTTAAATTAAACATTCATAAATGTGTATAACTCACTTCATAGAAATTTTTATCAAACATGTCAATTTGAATCATTAAATGATGTAAAATATAGAGCCAGCTTCAGCACCTTAAGCAATCCTACCAATGTATAATGGAACTAAAACAACACATAAAATACCCACTCTTCACACTCAATATCTAAATATTTTCAGCTTAGATAATTCAGATAATAGTAATTCAGATAATAATAGTATAATTCGATAGTAGTATAGTCACTGCATTGAAAATACCATGATACAATAAGAAAGCTAAAGAATTAATGTTGCTTGTATAAATGTTTTCTTATCACATTTCCTTCTGTTCTCGTATAATTTAGTGTCTTGTTTTTTTCTAGTTTATGTTATGATAGCAATTTTCTGCATAGCATCAGCAATGAGTCTGTACAACTGTCTTGCTGCACTAATTCATAAGATACCATGTGGAAAATGCACGTATGTATCTCTTATGGGGAATCTTATATTGTTGTTATTTGTAATTTAAAACAATGTGAAGAAAAGCAGGAGTGTTATTTTAAATCTGTGCAGTCCAATATTGGACCTATGGCTGTATAAATTTAACTTAATTAAATTAAATTTAAAATTCATTTTTTCATTTTCATTAGCCACATTTCAAGTGCTCAATAGCCACATGTGGCTAGTGGCTACTGTATTGCACAGCACAGAGGGCATTTCCATCATCATAGAAAGTTCTGTTGAACTGGTAAACATTTTATGTCTCATTTGTTTTACTTAAAGTCAAGATTTTTTTCCTTTTTTAAAAAACTTTTGAGGAAGAATAAAATCAAGACTTTTAAATTGGTATTTCAGTCACTTCTTGTGACTGGTTAATGTTTGCCTTTTTGATCAAATGAACATTGTATTTAATCTGCAGCATAAACTAAACTATTTCCATCTGATTTTTAGGATTGTGTGTCGTGGCAAAAGCATTGAAGTGAGACTTATTTTTCTCTCTGGACTATGCATAGCAATAGCTGTTGTTTGGGCCGTGTTTCGAAATGAAGATAGGTATGAATATTCAGCGTACTTGCTTTTAGACCAAGGGTGGATTATTTTATATGTTGCCCTGATACTAATTCATTATAATTATTATGGAATTTTTTTTGCTTTTATTCCAGAACACCCTAATTGAAACAAGCTACTTTTTAAATAAGCAAGTGTTATGTTAATGGAGTTAAGCTCATGTAGAGAAAGAAATATGAATTATGATTTAAACACCTAGGCTGAAATAGACTTAAAAAATATCCTTAATTATGGTATAGCCACACAGTGGAGTATAGTTCAACTCTAAAGAATGAAGATCTATATGAATTGATATGTAGTGATTTTCAGGATATATTTTTAAATGAAAAAAGCAAAGTGCGAAAAAATATGTAGAGTATGCTACCTTTCATGTAAGAAAGATGTAAGAAAATATACAGGTATCTGACCGTTTGCAGAAAGAATAACCAGAAAAAATATATACTTAAGTTTATTTAATGGTTTATTAATAAAATTATTGAAGACTTAAAAGTATTTAATGGGCTAAAATTTGGGAAACATAGTTTATACAACTTTAGCCAACTTAAGATACCATATAATTATGCATGTCAGTTTCTGATCAAGTAGGTAGCATAGCTCTCATTTCCATTGTTTTCTAGCTGCCTGGATGTATATTAACACCAATATCCTTTGTTATCAGCTTCCTTTCTAGAAACAGACATATGTATAAATTCAAAGACTAAAGATTAATATGCACTTATGTCTGATATACATTCTTCTGAGGTAGCCTTTCAGCTTTTTCTTGTGTAATGGTATTCATTATTCTGCTAGGACAGTAAATTACTAAATATGGAGAATAAAGGAAGCTTTATTATTGTTAAACTTGTTGTTTAATAACTAAATAGTCAAATCATAGCAATTGAATGGCATTACTTTAGTAATCTATTTCTTTTGAAAAGTTTTATCTGAAAATAACTGGGTAAAACAGTAGAGTAATATCTTTTGATTTTAGGTGGGCTTGGATATTACAGGATATCTTGGGGATTGCTTTCTGTCTGAATTTAATTAAAACACTGAAGTTACCGAACTTCAAGGTAAAGTATACTGTGCTAGCTCAGATCGTTTTTTATTTTTAAAGCAATCCTATTAAGGTATAATTTATATACAACAAAATGTAACCATTTTAAGTACTGTTTGTTGAAATTTTACAATAGTATAACTTTGTAACCACCATCCAGTGGAATTATAGAACATTTCTCATCTCTTCAAAAAGTCTTATTATGGGGGCTGGCCCGTGGCTCACTCGGGAGAGTGTGGTGCTGATAACACCAAGGCCACGGGTTCGGATCCTATATAGGGATGGCCAGTGAGTGAACTGGCTGAGCGTATTGCTGACAACACCAAGCCAAGGGTTAAGATCCCCTTACTGGTCATCTTTAAAAAAAAAAAAAAAAAGTCTTATTATGCCCTTTTGCAATCAGTCCTAATTCCCCCTAGGCCTAGGCAAGCACTGATTTGATAGTTAACATATTTTTAATCATTCATGTAATATGTCAAATTCATGAAAACCCTTACGGACTAAATATTAGGGAAGAACTTTTCTTTAGTTCAGTGATTTTTTTTTTTTTAACAAATGGGATAAAGAAGATAAGGGTTTTAATGTTTGTCGAATAAAACTACACATAGTAATAACCATAAAATGACTTTTAAAAAAGTAGTATTCAAATGTATGTTCACATGTTAATTTGTATTTGTAAAATAATTTAATCTCTTAATTTTAAGGGAGAAATTTGACCTTTAAATTTATTTCTTTCTTCAACAGTCATGTGTGATACTTCTAGGCCTTCTGCTCCTCTATGATGTATTTTTTGTTTTCATAACACCATTCATCACAAAGGTATGACTGTATTTTTGAAATACATGAAGAAACATGCTAAACGATGAGAATCTTAAATCTGCTCTTAGATTGTTGATTTTGCAAATGTTTACCACTTAATGAGTTCTAATTCTCTTAAGAGAATAATCATTGAAATTGGCCTTTTAATAGAGGGTATTTTCAAGCCTTTAAAAGTCTCCTTGCTGATATAAATATGAGAATGTAATCTTGCTTCCCTTTTTAAAGTAACTTTTTCATAAGATAATAAATGTTTACTATAGACAATAGAGGCAGCAAAAAAAGGTGTCATTGCTACTTTCGTTTCTGAAGCCCTAGTTTGAGACTAAGAAAGAGCAGCACACTGGAAGTCTGAAGGCCTATAGTGCAGCTCTGTAACCTTGCAACCCTGGGCAAGTTACTTAGCCCTTCCTGCTTTAGTTTTCTAATCTATTATGTGAAGGAGTATTACTAGCTTTCCATCCTCCCACCCCCATCAGTAGAATTCTTTGGTTGCAGTTTACAGAACCTAAACTAAGTCTTCTATATCAAGAAGGTCCCATGTTTCCAGGCTTTAAGAGGGCAGGGTGGGGCTGGCCTCAGGAGAAACTAGATCCAGGACCATATACTCTCCCTTTTCGCTTCTGTCCATTTGTTCAGTCTCTCTAAATGGCTTTCTCCATGAGGTGTTATTAGTACCACTTTGTAACCGACTGAGCTAACTGGCCAGTCCCTCTGTGAGGTTAGAATCATAGTGACTGGCAGCTCCTAGGTTATATGAAGATACTTCAAAAAGTTTGTGGAAAAACAGAAATAAAAGATAATAGAAATATTTCCATGAACTTTTTGAAAGCCCCTTGTATAATCCCAGATTGCCACTAGCTCCTCAATAAAATGAGGGGAGGTTTTGGATGAGAATGGTAGTTCTTCATTATTTGCCCAGTTTTTCTACCTTGACCCTTTTCCTGTCTTACTAAGAGGTTATTAATTATTGCTTAATTCTCCCACCTTCCCCATTTTATTTTGTCTTGCTTTGTAACTTTATATCATCCCTTTATCTTCTGTCACTTGCACAAATGGGAAAAATAGTGAATATCAAATATTAAATACATATTTAATATTTGATATTCACTATTTTTCTTCCTACTTGTTCTGTATCTTCAGATCCTACCATCTATGAAATCAGTGTAAAAATCTACCCCTCTGGGCCAGCCCGGTGGCGCACTCGGTAGAGTGCGGCGCTTGGGAGCGTGGTGGCACTCCTGCTGAGGGTTCGGATCCCATATAGAGACTGGTCCGCTCACTGGTTGAGCGCGGTGTGGGCGTGACACCGAGGGTTGCAATCCCGTTGCCGGTCGTGGTACGGGCGCGACACTGAGGGTTGCGATCCTGTTACCAGTCACGAAAAAAGACAAAAAAAGGAAAAAAAAAAAATCTACCCCTCTGGTATTTGCTATAATGGCATAAGACAAACACGTACTCTGTTGAGGAACTAAAATTGCAATAGATAACCAATATACAGTAGTTAACTGTCCCAAATTACAGCTACCCAGACCATTTTACTAGCACCTTTCCAAACCTTCATAATTAGCCATTTGACTCATTGACTCCATCGAGCAATAGTAACATTAAAAAAAAGCATGGAACTAGTATCATGAGTTATAACTAAAATTGTTAATTTACTATAGAATTTTTTTAGTTCTATGTAAAGCTGTCCTAGCTTGTGTCAATTTACATGGTTCAAAAAGATGTTTTTATAGGATACTCCATCAGAGATCTCATAACAAACGTGAAACATTCTCTACAAAACCACTCCCATACATCAGTACATTGTGGATAGCACATGACACATATATTGTGGATATAGCTATAATTGTAACAAAACTCTTTTTAAAATAATTTCTTCATTATAACACTAGTATCATTTTATGTATGCCAAACATGTCTGCCAGCAAACAATTTCCATTCCCTACACATAAAATGTTTTAGAATTTTAAAGGTATAGGATAATCATAAAGGTGTCACTTAGCCTTCTTTCTTCTGTGCTTAGGAAATTTTTTCATCTGTTTTCCATCTCATTTTGTATTGACTGGGAATGGGATTTCTAGCAATCTGATAAGGTGGAAAAAGTTGAAGTGATCTTTGGGGTTCACTATTGTAGATTTACTTTAACACCTTTTCAGTCTGATTTGTTTGTTTTTACTAAGGCCACTTTAGTAAGTAACTCAAAATGAAAATCAGATATTTAATTGCTGTATTTTATGGTTTTCACTGTAAATTTGAAGGAGTAAATATTAGATATTCTAAAAATGTTCTTGACCAAGGTAGACTTCCAATGAGTTGGCTGGGCAGGTGGCCATAGGAATATAACAATGAGTCTGTCTTCACTTTTTTTTCCATTCATCACCATACTCAGTATAGTATCTTGCAAATACTAGTTACTCAGATATCTTTGAATATATGGAAGGATGTCAATGATGATCTTTAGTTAAATGTTTTAAATAACAATTTAAAAATGAACCAAAATAAACTCTTTATCTGGAAATTTGATCACAACCCGGGAATTTGCTTTAAGGAACTGTATTTAGTATTGGTTTATTTTTCTAAACTCTTGTGACTTAACCCTTCTGTAACCTGAAGCTTAACATGAGGAAAAGATTTCTGTAGCTAGGGATTTTATCCTTCTGTTTACTAAGCTCAGGTATCAGTGAGGTCCGTTTAAAAACACTGAAGTTATTTCTCCTATGCACCCCACCCACATGGAAAGTATTAAAGTTCTTCAGATTTTCCTAAAATTCAGCATTTATTTATCTTCCCTCTACTAGTTTTGCTGATAGATTTATCCTCATGTGAAACATAAAATGGGTGCTTCATGCAATCTTAGCTTGATGCTTCAAAACATTTCCCCCCTTCACAACAGACTTGGCTATCAGGAAAAATCTTTTTAATGAAATCTTCACACAGTTCACATAAAGAGACTTTAGCCAGACATAGGGGAGGGAAACTCAGCTAAGTTTAGTGTTTTAATTGGAACATAGAAATCAGGCAGGCCTGAAATTGGACAGGAGTCAGGCTAGAGAAGCTTCTCAAGTTCTGTAGGGTTGGTTCTTTTCAAGTTTGGCTACATTGTTTTGTTGTTGTGGTGAGTAGCCAGAAGGTTGAATGTATATTTATTCAAATAAAGTTCCAATATTTGTCACAAAGCTAAATATAAAAGATTTTAGTATGTCCTTTTTCTCTGATATTGCTGAAAATGATAAAGAAGCATAGTATATGACTTAATATAACTAAAAGTACTTAAAATTTATAACACATTTCAATGTTAACTATTAATATGTCCCCAGAAATTAGAGCTCAAAGTTCACTGTAATAATCTATGCATGGTTTATTTGTCAGTTTCTGGTCATTGTTGAGCTCTGATAAAGTCTAGCAGTATGCTAGATGTGTTTTGTTTTAGATGACTTCAATTTCTCTTATCTACAGAGACTGTTTTAAGAAAAAAGCAATCTATAGCCCATTTTTTAATCAGTCTCCAGTAGGCCATATGCCATGGGGCTTGAGTAATCATTTTTCATGGGGCTTCACTAATCATTCTTGAATAGTGGCAGGTTGTTCTCTTAAAATGATTGGACAACTTCTTTTATCTTCCTTCTCAATTTTAGAATGGTGAGAGTATCATGGTTGAACTTGCAGCTGGACCTTTTGGAAATAATGAAAAGGTAGGGATGGCAATTAAATAGAAATGGCTGCCCAGTGTATGTACCTGTATCCAGTTAATAATTTTGCCTTCCTGTGTAATTCATTGGTCATATAGTGCATGTTAAGGTGTTGTAAAACTTATTTCTCACAAAATATAGCCCTTTTCTTAGTTATTCTAAATTATTAAGTACCTATTGACTTGGGTTTCATCCTAGAATGATGGAAACTTGGTGGAAGCCACTGCTCAACCCTCAGCTCCCCATGAGAAAGTAAGGATTGTATTTCAGATGTGTTCATTGGACTTTAAATCATACCCTCTGAGACAAGACTCTTCTTTGGGGAAAAAAATCCAGATTGCCAAAAAAAAATCTGTTTCAAGGCCTGAGTCCTATTATTGGTAAAATGGAAAAAATTTTTTTAAAAAAAGGTTAGATGTGGGAATAGAGAATTAATCCTGTTAATGCTACATGTGTGTTGGGTTTCATTTTTCCAAAACTACGTATCTATTTCTTTCAAGCTTTCTATAAATTTGGATTATATACATATGCTTAGTTTATGTCCTGTGGTTTCATGTTCTTTTAAAATGTCAATTTTAAAATGTTAAAACAATTATTCTAATGTCAATTCTTCCTTTTCTAAAAGATATGGTTAAAGATTGCTTAAAGTTTATTAATGGCTTTTTTTTTTTTTACAGTTACCAGTAGTCATCAGGGTACCGAAGCTGATCTATTTCTCAGTAATGAGTGTATGCCTCGTGCCTGTTTCAATATTGGGTTTTGGAGACATTATTGTACCAGGTAAATAATTGTAACAATTTCAGTAAAAATATACAGGTACTGATGGTTTAAAATCTTTATATGTATAGTATATGTTAAAAGTTACCTACTCTGTATTAAGTATTTCTAACTGTTGCTAGAGCTGATATCAGTGACAAAGATAGAAAAAAAGCTTTTTGAGAGGTAGAAGATAAAGCCCAAATGGTAACAACTAAAGTAACATCTCTCATAGCTCAAAAAGTATCTTAGAGAAAATTAAGATCAGTTTAACTTCTTCCCCAAGAGAGTAAATATTGTGACCCTTTTTTAAAGTTGAAGATAATAATGCTAAATATAGTTTCTATTACTTCTGTTTTAAAATAATAGTTATGTTTTAGGAAATGTTTAGGAATACTAGGCAAGGTCATGATCAAGAGGGGAAACAATAGAACACCAGCTTGTAGGGCTTCATAATACAGAGAGACAGTTTATAGTAGAATCAATCACCTCCTCACATGTTTTCTCTGACAGTATTGCAGTTCTTTTGGCCTTATTAATTTCGCTGGGCTGCCTGTAGAATAAACTTAATACCAGCGCAGTAATAATGTAGTTTTAAAATAATCATACTTTTCTATCAGCTGAAAGTTTGTTTTTTCACTTTATTTACAGTCTTGCTATGTACTAACAGCCTGTGAATGGATAAAGAGTACTGGCTCTTCTGAAAAAGCCCTTCTATTTACATAGCAAAGCCAGATAGAGAGAAAGAATATTGTCTTGTGAGTTGGCATGGCAAAGTCCAGTGTAGCAACTCTCTTAGTTCATTTAATCCCCATTCACATAATTGATAATGTAGGGAAAGCATTCTATTAAGTAACCTTAGGGTTCCTTGAATATCTTTAAACTTATCTCTGATTTTACCAGTTCCTCCCCAAGTGCTATATAAAATCTTATATACAGTACTTGGCATAGAACTGGTAAAAATCACATATAAATATTATATTCTTGAGTAAATGTCAGAGGTCTCAAACAGAAATATTTCCCCAAAGAACAGAGTCATTGACAATACATGATTTAATTCTAAGAGCTAAATTCTAATTTGGGAAAAAAGGACCATTTTTTTAAACACATGGAAATGTGATTAAACAGCAAATGTAGTAAAAATAACAAGGAACCTATTTTATTGATTATGTAGAGACCAAAACTAATTAAAACAACCAATAAAGATAGTCAAATTATTTCATGATTTTTTAAGTGGTTAAATGTCATTCATACTGTTTTGTAACAGTATTTATTTAATATATAAATACAATCAGATTTCTTCTTTGGAAAGGTTCAACAAATTTCTTTTAAGAAATAGGTATTAAACGAGTTGTTTCTGCACACTTGCATGTTTAGAAATGAGAGCTTATATTTCATTGTTATTTGAACTTGGTATTAAAACTCCAAATCATTTTATCCCACTAGGAAGGAAGACTTTTTTATAACAATTTGAAATTACCTTCCTTGATGCCCTTTCATCTTTTAAGCATTTTATTTGTTTCTTTAAATTTACAGATAAAAATTGTACATATTTATTGTGTACAACTTGTATTGAAATATGTGTATGTATTAGGGTTCTCCAGAGAGACAGAATCAATAGGATATGTTATAATTATATGGGAGGGATTTATTGGGAGAATTAGCTCACGTGACTAGGAAGAAAAGTCCCACGATAGACTGTCTATAAACTGGATGTTGGTAGCATGGCTCAGTCCAAGTCCAAAGGCCTCAAACCAGGGAAGCTGATGGTGTCCTTGGTGTAAGTCCTGGAATGCAAAAGCTGAAGTGTCTCGTAGTTCACGCAACTATGAAGAAAAGTCCCAGGATAGGCCGTCTGCAAACTGGATGCTGGTAGCGTGGCTCAGTCCAAGTCCAAAGGCCTCAAAACCAGGGAAGCTGCTGGTGTCCTTGGTGTAAGTTCTGGAACCGAAAAGCTGAAGAGTCTCAAGCTCTGATTTCCATGGACAGGAGAGAAGAGTGTATCCCAGCTCCAGCAGATCAAGAGAGAGCTTCGCCTCTTTCCCCTGTCTTTTGTTCTCTCAGGACCCCCAGCGGATTGGATGGTTCCCACCCACATTGAGGGTGGGTCTTTCCCACCCAGTCCAATTGCACTCATACTAATATCCGCTGGAAACACCCTCACGGGCCCACCTTAAAAGATTGCTTTACAGGTTTCTCAGCATTCCTTCATCTAACCAAGTTGACACCTAGAATTAACCTTCACTGTGTACATTGTGCAGTGGCTAAATTGAGCTAATATACATATGCACATATGTTAACAGAATTTTTTTTGTAGTGAGAATACTTAAAATCTACAGCAATTTTCAAGAATATAATAAATTGTTATTAACTATAGTCACCATGTTGTACAATAGATCTCTTGAACTTATTTCTCCTATTTAACTGAAATTTTGTATTGTTTGACCAATATCTCCTTAACCCTCCACCTCCACCCCAGTCCTTGGTAACCACCATTCTACTCTCTACTTCTATGTGTTCAACTTTTTTAGATTCCACATATAAGTGAGATCATGCAGTATTTGTCTTTCTGTGTCTGGCTTATTTCACTTAACATAATGTCCTCCAGGTTCATCCATTTTGATACACATGACAGAATTTCCCCCTTTTAGGGTTGAATAGTATCCTATTGTGTATCTATGCCACATTTTCTTTACTTTTTCATCCATTAATGGACACTTAGGTTGATCTATATATTAGCTATTGTACATAATGCTGAGATGAGCATGGGTGTGTAGGTAACTCTTTGACGTACTGGTTTTATTTTCCTTTGGAAAATCCCAGTAGTGGGATTGCTGGATCATATGGTAGTTCTATTTTTATTTATTTATTTTTTTTGAGGAAGCTCCATACTTCCAAAATAGCTATACTAATTTACATTCCCACAAACAATGAGCATGGGTTCCCTTTTTACCACATTCTCTCCAACATTTGTTATATTTTGTCTTTTTGATAATAGCCATTCTAAGAGGTTGAGGTGATACTCATTGTGGTTTTAATGTACATTTCTCTGCTTAGTTATTTTGAGCATATTTTCATATACCTGTTGGCCATTTGTATGTCTTCTTTTGAGAAATGTATACTCAAATCCTTTACCCAATTTTTAATCAGGTTGTTTTCTTACTATTAAGTTATTTGCATTTCTTATATGTTTTGGATATTAACCCCTTATCGAGTATTATTTTGCAAATATTTTCTCTCATTCTGTAGGTTATCTCTTTGTCTGTTGATTGTTTCCTTGGCTATGTAGAATCTTTGTAGTTTGATGTAATCTCATTTGTTCAATACTGTACATTTTTTAATGATACATTTAAAAAATTTTCTCTGTGACATGGAATATTGAGCAGCTAATAAAAATTATGTTTTTAAAAACTGTTTTAAGGCTTTAGGAAATATTTAAAATATGGTATTAAGTTTAAAAAATTTAGCATATAAACTCTGCCCAGAATTCAAGGTACTTTAATGTTTTCATAATACAAAAATGAAAGTTAAATATAATACAACATATACTGCTACCATAATTAACAGTTGAATTTATGTTGCTGTTGTTTAAGAAAATTAAAAATAATGTGGAGGGTTTTTTTTTTAGGTCTGCTGATTGCATACTGTAGAAGATTTGATGTGCAGTCTGGTTCTTCTATATACTATGTTTCTTCCACAATTGGTAAATTTTTTATTTTTCTTTTTATTATCTTGAATTGTATTGTCTGGAGGAAAAGGCAAAGGTCTAAAAATAAGGAGTCCTGGGTTCTAATGCCATTAATTAATAAGACAAGTTTTTCCATCAAAAAGGGAGAATTAATACTCACTATTTATATCACAAGCTTTTGGAAGTTTAAAAAGGAAATTAGATGTGAAAGAAAAAGATTAGGTTCTATATATAATGCTTAGTAAAACATCTGGCACGAAGAGTTCAGCACAGTAGCAGGATACAAAATCAACACACAAAAATCAGTAGCATTTCTTTTCACCAATAGTGAACAAGCAGAAAGAGAAATCAAGAAAGCCTGCCCATTCACAATAGCCACCAAAAAAATAAAATACTTAGGAATTGAACTAACTAAGGATGTGAAAAATCTCTATAACAAGAAGTATAAACCACTCCTGAGAGAAATTAGAGAGGATACAAGAAGATGGAAAGACATCCCATGCTCCTGGATTGGAAGAATCAATATAGTGAAAATGACTATACTACCCAAAGTTATCTACAAATTTAATGCAATCCCCATTAAAATTCCTATGACATTTTTCTCTGACATGGAAAGAACTATACAGTCATTTATCTGGAATAACAAAAGACCACGAATAGCCAAAGCAACGCTGAGCAAAAAAAATAAAGCTGGAGGTATTACTCTACCTGACTTTAAACTATACTACAAAGCTATAATAACCAAAACAGCATGGTATTGGTATAATAACAGAGACTCTGATCAATGGAATAGAATAGAGCACCCTGAAATCAACCCACGCACTTACTGCCATTTGATCTTCGACAAAGGCATTAAGTCTATTCACTGGGGTCGGGACTCCCTCTTCAGCAAAGGGTGCTGGGATAACTGGTTATCCATTTGCAGGAGATTGAAACTAGACCCACATCTCTCACCATTTACTAAAATCAACTCAAAATGGATTAAGGATTTAAATATACACCCTGAAACAATAAAACTTATTAAAGAAAATATAGGAGAAACCCTTCAGCAAATAGGGCTGGGCACAGACTTCATGAATATGACCCCAAAAGCATGGGCAACCAAAGGAAAAATAAACAAATGGGACTATATCAAACTGAAAAGTTTCTGCACAGCAAAAGAAACAATTAACAGAGCTAAAAGACAGCCAACAGAGTGGGAGAAAATATTTGCAAAATACATGTCTGACAAAGGACTAATATCCAGAATATATAAAGAACTCAAACAACTTTACAAGAAAAAAACAAGCAACCCAATTAAAAAATGGGCAAAAGAGCTAAGTAAGCATTTCTCTAAAGAAGATATGCAAATGGCCAACAGTCATATGAAAAAATGCTCAACATCACTCAGCATCCGGGAAATGCAAATCAAAACCACACTGAGATACCATCTCACCCCAGTTAGGATGGCCAAAATCCAAAAGATGCTGAAAGATAAATGCTGGTGTGGTTGCGGAGAAAAAGGAACTCTCTTACATTGTTGGTGGGAATGCATAATGGTGCAACCCCTATGGAAAATGGTTTGGAGGTTCCTCAAACAGTTGCAGATTGATCTACCATATGACCCAGCTATTTCACTGCTGGGAATATATCCAAAGGAATGGAAATCATCAAGTCGAAGGTATACTTGTTTCCCAATGTTCATTGCAGCACTCTTCACAATAGCCAAGAGCTGGAATCAGCCCAAATGTCCATCATCGGATGAGTGGATATGGAAAATGTGGTATATCTACACAATGGAATACTACTCAGCTATAAAAACGAATGAAATACTGCCATTTGCAACAACATGGATGGACCTTGAGAGAATAATATTGAGTGAAACGAGTCAGGCAGAGAAAAAGAAATACCACATGTTCTCACTCATTGGTGGGAGCTAAAAATAAACAAATTAATTCACCCACATACACACACAAAATAATCGGTGGAGGGGGAAGAAGATATAACAACTATACTTTTTTGAAGTTGTTACAACAAGCAAACGGAAAGGACATTCTTGGGGGGGAGGGGAGAGAGGGAGGAGGAAGGGAGGTGTTGGTGATGGGCCATAATAATCATATACATTGTATATTGACAAAATAAAAATTTAACGAAAAAAAAAAAAAGAAATAGGCCTATTCTCATGGCCTCTTGAAAGTTATAGACTGGGGGGAATGCAGATAGAGTCACTAACAATAAAGTGGGATTAATATTTTGGTTATAGTAGGTGCCATGAAAGCTGGAGATTGGACATCCAGTGCTTGTGGTTTTAAGACAGGGTCATGGGGGATTTGGGGAAACTTCCTAAAGAATGTTAAATTTATGTTGAGACTTTAAGATTGAGCCATGTGTTCCACCTTGGAGAAACTATCTCTTCAAAGACCCAGAGGGAAGAAAGCATGACACATTTTAAGAACCAAGTAAAGTTTGGAATGACTATAATGTTGAGTAAGGGTAGGGGAGCTGCAGGAAATGAAAGCTGGAGATAGAAGTGCAAGGGTAAGAGCCTATAGGGTCTTACAAGCCACGTTAAAGAGTTTGGACTCTTTCCTAAAAGCACTGCAGACCATTTAAGGATATTAAGAAATCTAGAAAGTGGAGCAAAACCAGGGGCGACTGTTGTGATGAGAAGTGATATTAGCTTTAATTATTAAGGTAGTAGGATGGAGAGAAGTGAGCAAAGTCAAGAAAAATTTAGAGGCATAATTAATGGGGACTGGTGATGGATTCAGTGTGGGGAGAGGAAAAGGAAGTGGAGTCCAGGGTTTGTGGCTTGGGAAACTAAGTGGGTAGATGATAATACTATTCACCAAGATAAAGCAAGGGCAACAAGAAGATGAATTCATTGTTGGACATGTTACATGTTGGATATGAATTCAATGTTGTACATTCAAAGTACCTATAGGACCACCAAGAAGAGAGAAATAATAGGCAGTGTAATAAATGCGTGTGACCAGGAGACAGACTTGGCTAGAAATTTGGGAGTGCCATTAACATACAAAGTGAGTAAGGGGGAATGCAGAGAGAAGAAAAGACTCAGGACAGAACTGTGAGAAAGGTATCTACTGTTAGGGGCACTTATCTGATTAACTGTGAGGTAAATCAGGATGAGGAAGACAAGCACATGGGGAAATTTTGTTGAGGGTTGGCATTAATAAGTCTTTGTTTAGGTTACAGTTTAAATTTGGGACTGTTACTGAGAGCACAGGTGTTATCTTACAGAATTATTTATACTTCTTAATATTTTCTTTCTTTCTTTTTTGTTTTTTCTTTCTGTGACTAGCCAGTAAGGGCATCCAAACCCTTGACCTTGGTGTTTTAACACCTTGCTTTAACCAACTGAGCTAACTGTCCAGCCCTCTCATTATTTTCATCAACAGCATTTTATCTTTACTTATAAAGTTTTTTCCTACCCTTTATAACAGCTCTTAAAGTATTTTATTATAAAAATATGTGCTTATTATAGAAAATTTAGAAAATATGAACAAATACAAGAAGAAAATTAAGCTCACCCATAATCCCACCACCTAGAGGTATTTAAGGTTTAAGTTAATTTCCTTCTATGTTTTCTGTAGATAAATGGATAGGTGGGTGGGTGATAACTATACATTGGTCTCTATCTTGCTTTTTCATTGCATTTTTGTGTTACTTCACTTAAAATTCCTTATAAAAATCATTTTAATGGCTGTATAATACTCTATCATATATATCAACCATACTTTATCATTTACTTTGACCCAATAATTTCTCTTTAAGGGATTATTCAGAAAATGATTAAAAATTTGGGTAAAATTGATGTGAAAAGATGTTCATTACCATACTTCTGACCCTCTTTGTTCTATTTTAATGACTTATAGGTTAATATTACTATTGGCAGTTACTGTACTAAAATCTTTACATAGTCCCTAACCCTGTTTTAACCTCAATAATTTTTCTTTTTTGGATTTTAATTACAAAGTAATACATGTTTGCATTTTTTAAACAAGCAATATAAAAGTGTCCAAAGTAAAAATGGAAGGCCCTTTTCTAACCATTCTATTCCCCAACCCCAGTCCTTAAGAGGTAGCTGTTTTGAACAGTCTGTATATAGCTTCCAGACCTTTTTATGCTAACCTACGCTGGAAATAGTTGAAATTTAGAGTTCTTGTATACATAAATGCATTAACATTGCATTTCTTTGGAAATACTCTATAGCTCATTTGTTTCTCTCATTATTCTAGCATCTTTCCTCCTTTCTCTCTCCTTGATCTTCATTGAGACAAAGAGGGTAATAGGTAAGGAAGGAATTCAACCAAGGGGTACATTTATATTCCCTATGAACAAATGCACTGCTTTTGGCCATCATGGTAAAAATCATGATCTTGAAAAAAAATATGATTCTACTTCACAGTAACTACCTATAAAGGGATTGATTACTGCAGCTGGACACAAAGCAGTACTAGCCCCAGAGGGCAACTTCAGGGACTTCACCACATTACCTACTAGCTAAATAAGGCAATTGATTGTAGGAAAATCTATTTTAAAGTATCTAAAAACAGAAAGAGAGAACAGATCTGTGTTAGAAAGGTGGGAAAGGGGAAGTGAAAAGGAATTAGCAAGAAATTGGTTAATAGACACACAGAATGATTACCTTTTGTAATGATGGATATGCTAATTATCCTGATTTGATCATCACATATTATATACAAGTATTGATAGTCAACTCTGTACCCCACAAATATGTATAACCACTTATGTTTTAGTTAAATAAATAAATAAAGTATCTGAGAATAGGCTGGCCAATTAGCTCAGTTGGTTAGAGCATGGTGTTTATAACACCAAGGTCAAGGATTCCAAGCTGCCAAAAAAAAAAAAAAAAACTGAAATTAAAAGTATCTGAAAACTTAGGCCGACTTTGGATATAAACTTCTCACTTTTGCAGGGTGGTATCATAATTTTATTAGATAAGACATTCAGAATACAAAATAACACATAGTAGTAAAGAGCATAGAGTTTGGTGCCAGACTGCCTAAATTTGAATTCTGATCTTGTTAATTATTAGCTACGTGACCTTAGTCAAGTTACTTAGCTTCTTGGTGCCTCAGTTTCCTCCAATGTAAAATGGGATAATAACCTACTTCAGAAGCTTGTTGTGACAATTAAATGTGTTAATATATGCATATTGCTTAGAATAGTACCTATGGCATCATAAGCACTGTAAATGTATTTGCTATCATTATTTGTAGGAGTTGGGGTTTTTTGTTTTGATTTATTTGTTGGTTTGGTTATTTTTCAGTTCATTAACTAGATTTTTCATTTTCCTGGTTTGTATGTTAAAACTTTGGATTTTTGTTAATTCTGGTTTTTTTAACTTATTTGTGAAAGAACAAATCTTGAGCCATCATCCAAGAACTGCAGAGAAAAAATTCTGTTTAGACTTGGTCATTTTCCCATTGTGCAGTAAATTTTGAAATATGAAGAATGGACATTTGTTGGAATTTTAGGTAAATTAGTTGCAGAATATTAAAAATTGCTTTCAGGAGAGAGTCAATTTTTCAGAAAACTAGCATTTTTGGAAGTTATATAAAGCAGTGCCTTTGCAAAATTACTTTCTTGTTTATATGAAAAAGAAAATCTCTCATTACCTATGTTCAAACTTTTACGTCAAAATTAGTTTAATTTGAATGTTGTCATTTCTGGGAGACAGTATATTATAGTCTTTGGCATCAGTTCTGGCAAATTATTTAATCTCTGAAGACTGTTTCCTCATCCATAAAATGAGGTTGGAATTACAGGCAGGTAGGAGAATAAGTAATCCATAGTGGTAGGTTAGCCCAAGGGTTGGTGAGACAGGTGGTTGTTGAAATCAGGAAAGTCTAGGCAGAGACTTCTAAAGTAGAGTGGGGAACCTCAACAAGCCTGGTAAAATAGAGGGAGACTTGATTTGGCCCCCTGTGGGGTAGGTTTGAGGGTTGGACCTGGTTAATTTCTTAGGCTAACAGTGTAATAATCCTTTTCCTCTTCTCTCCCAACCTCCATCATCTTCAAAGCTTTGTCAGTTTGTTTTCAGAAATTCCTTATTTAACTCCCCACTCAAAATCTGCCTTCTCCAAGAAGATCTCCAAAAAATTAGAAGAAATTAAATCCTCCCATTGAAATTAGGTTTACCCTCCCCTGTATTTTTTCAGACTTTGTATTTAAATACTTATTAACATCCACCCTGCAGTGTACGTATTTATGTATGCCTTCCTCGCTAAGTTTAGCTCTTAGGTGTTAGGAACCCACAGTGCTTATACCAGTGCTTATACACTGTCCATTCTCAGTTAATGTTATTGAAATTCTTCATGCAATGCAACTACAATGTTTGATCCTTAATCCACTGACCTTTAGTCACTTTTGTGTGTGTGTGTATAAGCTTCCTGATTCTGTTTCAGCAGCCCTCATAAAGTTACCATAATTGCCATATGCTATTGTAAAAGTGAAGCACTTTTAAAACATTAAATTAGACTTTTATCTCTACAGGCTTTATATACAATCATTTTTGTAAGTACCAAAAGTTTTTGCTAATGTTTTGAAATAATCAAATGTAAATAAGTAGTATAAAATAAAGTTAGAATCTAAGGTGATGGCAAATTTGTTTATGCTATGAATCATTTGGTTCATTCTAAATGCCCCGTATTTGAGTTGAGTGCAAGAATAGTGGTAGTAAAAAGCAGGACTTTCCACTGAAGACTTTTTTAATGTCACGAGTAGCCCTGACTGACTTTTTCTGCTGTTTTCAATGGACAAATTAGACCTCATTTGTTCATAACTTGGAGACTTCATAGAAATACTTTAGTA
Source organism: Galeopterus variegatus (assembly GCF_000696425.1). Taxonomy (NCBI): domain Eukaryota; kingdom Metazoa; phylum Chordata; class Mammalia; order Dermoptera; family Cynocephalidae; genus Galeopterus; species Galeopterus variegatus. The sequence continues at coordinate 483,417 of NW_007726387.1, read as the reverse complement.
TTTTACTTAGAGTCTTTTAGCCCTTTCTGTGACTTTCTCTAATCAAAAGAAGTAACGTTTCCATAGGATTTTGCAAAAATAATACTAATTTGGAAATCTTAATTATAAATTCTTTTCTACAGCCTGAAGCTAGTTATACTATATTTCTTATGAACTTTTTTTTTCTGGAATGCTTCAAGAGCTACAATACTTACTTCCACTCTTTTGATTTTACTCAAAATCTTAATTCTAAGTAGTGTAAAGTAAATAAAGGTATTTTTTTTCTAGAGAGAAAAATAAAGGAGAGTCATAATTACTTTAACATATAGAACAATGAAGAGAAATCATTTTAGAGGATTTGTTTGTTTGTTTCTAATACTAAATCAGTAGACTTAGATTTATGCAGCGGTCTCCAATGGGCTGCTTTACTCTGGGTGGGTAGTAAATTTTCAGTTGGTTGATAACCAGTAAACAATGAGTTCGTCTCTGTGAAATGTCACTAGTACTTCCAATTATTTTTAGAAGTCACAAGCTGTAACTAAGTCATAATACAGAGATACTTAAAATGACTCTGCTTTAGTATCAACAACTCTCCAGTTACCCTGCTTTAATGAGTGTTTTATTAGACTGTGCTTGCAGATTGGTAAAATAAGCAGAGCTATTAGAAAATGCCAGATTAGTTAACCCAATTTCAAAGAATATTTTTCCAAACTGAGCTTGCCTATTTACAAATATTATGAATTCATTACGTATGTTAATTTATTGTGTTTTTTAAAACTTCAGGTTTTCTCCTATGTTTCTATATAGTTTTTATTGAAAGTCAGTAAAGAATAAGGAGAACAGATGCTTACTTCTCAATAAGTTGACTTTGAAAGTTTTTTAAAAATTAACATACTGTTATATTTAGGGATTAGATTATAGTGCCAATGAGTTACCTGGGGATTAGGAAAGAAGAGGCATGTTATAATTTATGGTATGTAGGCTATTATTTCATTAGGTTACAGTTACCAGGGTAAGTAGTCTTGGGGAAGAAAGATTATTTCCCCACCATCCATTCTGCTGAGGATGCTTCAGTTCTCTCTACCCACAGCTCCAGCCTCTTACAATCAGAGCTTTTAAATTTTTAGAAGGAAAGGGGCATAAATATCTTACATGCTTCTTCTTTCACCTCCTTCATTTAAATTGTGACTAAAGTTAACCGTTCAACAACTTCATGTATTGAAGTTCATGTATTGAAGTGCATAATGTTACTTGTCTTGATCTGGCTTTTTTTTTTTTTCTCCCTAGAAATACTATGAACATGTAACTACCTTAATCTAGGGGATATCTTTGGCAAGTAGAGGACTTCAAAACTCACTGTTTGGGGACTTGAGATGACTCATAGAGTATCAGCAGGTTTGGGTTTTATAAGCTGTCTCCTTTAGTTGAGATGGCTGAAAGCCTCAGCTTATGTTGTACAAGTCCAGAGATCCCATTTGGAAATGATCCCTGCCTCTTCTTCCTCTTCCAAAAAAAACACTAAAGCTTTTAGAGCCAGTTTACAGAAATAGGTACATGTACCTTGCTGGTCTTTCCTTCTTCTAATTCTTGATAAAGGAGAAGAAAAAGAGTACATCACAATACTGAAATTTAATCACTAGTCAGAGTCTGATAATCTTCACAAAGACATTAAGTACTTTTTGCTATTTTTAAGTAATTTTATCTGAAAAACAGGGTAAAAACACTGAAAGCATTTAAGCAGTTTCTTCTTCATTCACAAATATAAAAAGATTTCAGTGGGAATAGGGGTAGAGCTGAAGTGACCATTTGAGGAAAGTTTAACTACTGATTCCTCTAAAATAGTCTATAGCAAATGTATTCTTGATTTTGTTTTGAGATATCATTTAAGTGCCTTCAAGTTTGTTTTTTAGTAGAAATTTTTATTATATAATGTTTCTAAAATTTTATGTATTATTCTTATCTTAAGCCCTGTTCAAGGTGTCAATAAGGTCACACTGTCTCAGAACCAGCATATATTCTTACAGTGACTTTTGGGGCCATTTTTAGTTTCCACCGAAACTGAACTTCCACTTCTACAAGTAGATACTGCCTGGAATAAGTGTCAGGAATATCTTCCTTTTGTGGTGAAGTTCCCAGTGCCATGAAGGGTAGCATTCATATTGGGGAAACAGGTAATGGAAGATCCAGAGAAAGCAATGATCATATTGGCCCTGAGTGTTATGATTAGGCTTCCTGGAAGGTTCGCTGTCACCCTGACCATCTCCATAAGAGTATGGATGTTGAACTAAAACAGGGCTCCAAAAGGAAAGCTCAGTTCCATGGAGCTATCTGTGTATTTTGTAAAAACTAGGAATCTTTTGCAAAATTAGTGAATATTGGGAATGAATTGAAAATATGCATTTCCTAACATCTTTTATTTGTGTCTAGATGATGGACCAACTGGACTATGCAACAAACGAAGAAAACCCTGTGACTGCTGGTGAACAGATTGTCCAACAATAATATTATGTGGACTTGCAATAATGTTTCATTAATTTTCTACAAATAGAGTTTGACTTTTTAAATTGACTTTTGAATTGACAATCTGAATCTTCAATGATATACTTGCAAATGTATATTTTTTTGAGGTGGTACTGATAATTACATTATAAATAATTAAAATGCATTTGCTTTTAATTATGTTAAAGTTGTGCCTTCCCATTAAATAAAAGCATAAGGTCTGTGTAATTTCCAGGATGTATCATATACAGTATATTTTTCTAAAAAACAGAAATGCCTTCACTCACCCCTGTACTTTTCTTACTGAGATCTGTTTCTTTGAACTCTAATGATAGATAAAAGTATTACTGTGTGGGCCAAGCCCGTGGCGCACTCGTGAGAGTGTGGCGCTGGGAGCGCAGCAGCGCTCCTGCCGCGGGTTCGGATCCTATATAGGGGTGACCGGTGCGCTCACAGCACTCACTGGCTGAGCGTGGTGCGGCCGGTCTCAAAAAGGACAAAAAAAAAAAAGTATTACTGTCAAAGTGAGTTTCTGAACAGATTTTACTGTTAAGAATTATGCAAATTTTATCTGCTCTATAGAAATAACTAATTAAGACCCTGCAAGAAGGCAGTTCAACAGTGACAATTTGGACCTTACATCACTGCAGAGGTTAGAACTATATAGTTTGGGAATAAATATAAATGCATATTTTTGTAGTATAAGTTTTTTTAAGAACCCAGTCCTTTTTAAACTTGAGAACCTAAATTACATCAGACTGAACATGTATTATATTAGAATATTTTCCCAGATATAGAGAAATATAATATATAAAACTAGTCATTAAAAGGACACAAAAACCGAAATCCAGTTTTTAGTGGCCTGCCATTTCCTTGAAGATGTAGCTTAAATTTCTGTACTAACATTCAGTTTCGCCTTGGTATTTCTAATCTTGGAAATTTGGTTCTATTGATGAGTGTAACATCCCTAACAATTTGTCCCTCCTTCCCCCTGACGTTTTATTTTTCATGATTCGCATTCCTTTCCCATAGGCAACCACCGTTAACCTTGGCAGAGGATAACTTATTACTGTACAAAATGTGGTTCAAAGGAAAAAATTGGAGACAAAAGGTGGGAGTCTGGATGTTAGTTTAATTACAATGTAAGGAAGAGTTTGAGTAATTTGCCTCAGCCCAAGACACTTATATCTCAGATTTCACATCTACAAAATAAGTAGGTTAAACCAGTTAATCATTCTGGTACCTTTCAGTTGAAAAAATCCTTTTTCTCATTCTTTGCTAAGTCTCAGATATGACTCAGCAGGATTTTGCATCTCTGTGTAAATAATGTGCGAATATGTGAACAGATCTATGATCTTTCATTCTAAGGCCAGTTCAGCTTATTAAAAGATGAAACTAATGCCTTTTAAAATGGATCAGATCTTTGATGTTTGAATTAAATTCAGTATTAGATGCTTTTGTTAACTTTTGCTGAATAAATTGCAAATAGAGAAGCTCTATTCTTTCTACTTAATATAGTTGTGGGTCCTTTTGTTTACGCCAGATGACTTATCTGACAAGTAAGGGTTACTCTTAATTTTGCCTCTATTGTATCAAGTTTGAATTTCTTCCAAGGAATCTAATTTATTTGGCAGACTCTGATAGAGAGAAGAACAGATTAAGTGCCATTTTAAAATTCCAACTGTATTTTTATTTATATCAATAAAATGTTTGCCAAAATACCGCTTTTTTAGTAAAATTATCTGTGCTCTCATCCCAGATTTAAGATATACAAAAGCCTCAACCACATTTTATGAAGAATATTAAAGAAAATTACTGGGATATTTTTTTACTGTGTTGAAATAAGACAGTTTCTCAAAAATAATTTGGTTTCATATAACTGCAGAAGTAATTAATGCTTTAATTTCTTAATATACATTTTGCTTCAGAATAGCACATTAACTAGTACATCTAGAAATCTGAGATCTGAGTTATCTGATACAAATTCTACTTTTTCCAGGGCCGGCCCGTGGCTCGCTTGGGAGAGTGTGATGCTGATAACACCAAGGCCATGGGTTCAGATCCTATATATGGATGGCCAGTTAGCTCACTGGGAGAGCGTGGTGCTGACAACACCAAGTCAAGGGTTAAGATCCCCTTACCGGTCATCTTTTAAAAAAAAATTCTACTTTTTCCAGGGCCGGCCCGTGGCTCGCTTGGGAGAGTGTGATGCTGATAACACCAAGGCCACGGGTTCAGATCCTATATATGGATGGCCAGTTAGCTCACTGGGAGAGCGTGGTGCTGACAACACCAAGTCAAGGGTTAAGATCCCCTTACCGGTCATCTTTTAAAAAAAAATTCTACTTTTTCCAACCATTAGTTGTCAAGAAGGTATAACCTTGTTCTAGTTTGCTATTAAAATCTTATTGATTAGGGCTGGCCAGGTTAGCTCAGTTGGTTAGAGTGTGGTGCTGATAACACCAAGGTCAAAGGTTCAGATCCCTGTACTGGCCAGCCACGAAAAAAAAAAATCTTATTGATTAAATAGAAATAAGAAATAAAAAGTGAAATTCCTTAAGTTTCTTCATCCTCAGTGTCAACTTTATATTGTATATAAACAATCTGTTTGGCAATCTAGCAGAAAATAGTTATTTAAATGAATTAAAGTGCAGAAATATTTAATTTTGGAAATCAAAATGAACAAAAGATAGGAGAGATGAAAACTCAGCTTTAAAAAGCTATATCATCTCTTTCTCTCTTGCCCTCCCACCACCAGTAACTTTCAGGGGAAGAGAAACTATTTGTTGCAAAAAAAAAAAAAGTATTATTTCTTGGTTAGAAAGTCCCTATGAACATTTTTGTGGCATATCAAACAAATTACTAATTATCTCAAATTGTAATGTGGGTTATTTTTACCACAGTTTAGTTTAGTTTGTGGGGGGGAAAAACCTTCATATTCTAATACCTTATATTTTCTTCTAGCTTGTAGATTGCTTTAGGTAAGCAATTCCTTATTAGTAGAGTCTGCAATTAATTTCTCTTTCGAAGGAAGAGAACTTTAATCCATCTGCTATTGGCATTGATCTATTTCTGTTACATGTCCATAGAGATTTTGGTGAATTGGTACGTTTATAGTAAATACAAATGAGCTTTCCAGTTTTCTTTGCTCTTTCAATTCTGCTTTAATATAAACAAAAATTATTTTCACATTTGACTGAAAAATATTTGAACTAATTTATTTAAGCTTGGTCTCCAAAATTGCAGCCCAATCTCAACCAATGAAATTTCAAAAACATAGGAATTTTATTTCAGGTTAGTGGAATGTACTTGAAAGGCTTTACAGTTTCCCATTTACAAAGAAAAAGGTTGAATTTATTCAAGGTGATGCCAAATAACTAATTCTACAGTTCAGAAAATTCATTTTCAGTGCCCTATTTACCCTCAGAGGATAATTTTAAAGGAGTTTAGGTGAGAGCAATGCAAATAAAGTCAAATTCAAGAGACTTGAATCAAATCACTCAACCTTTTGGAATTTGATCTTCTACTTTGGTACTCGTGTTAGAATACTGATTTTTCAGCGTAAAAAAAAATCATTGACAGGGTAATATATAGGCCATATGATAGTGAAGATCATAAATACAAATTTTCTCACTTAATTTTTTCATATTTAGGATGGCCTTTGTATATAAAAATGTTCACTGGGAGGAAAAGTATTTTTAAAATAAATTTTTAGAGTAAAAAATTAGGTGCACATAAAAAATGTAGAATATTTAATATCATCATGTATTTCCTTGATTAGGCATAAAAAGTAAACAACTTTCTATTCCTTCGGAATATGTATCTTTTTTTAATGCCTAACGTTTATCTGGTTAACCTGCAACATTTCCCAGTAAGGCAAGTCATGCAAATTAGGTACTTTTTGCCTGTTTTATACCTCCTGTCATATTTTATTCAAATGAGAAGCTTTTTAAGAACATGAATTTTTACTATTTAGGTGATTGGTTTGAGTGTTGGATTCTTTTTTTAACACTTTGATATGTAAGTTAGTGTAAATTAATACTTTCATAACACTACTAGGCTTTATTTTTTTATGGAACATGATTTAAAAATTTTTGAAGTGTTAATTTAGTGGTGTTATCTTTATCATGTGCCAATACTGACAAGAAAAACACTTTTTAAATGTATTGAATTCACTATGATATTCAATAAATTCTATTTTAAAATAAAATTTGAATTTGTTTATTTTGAATAGAGAAAAAATAATTGAAAATGAAATAAAAATTTACTAGATCATGTTCACTAACACAAAAATGATAATGATCGCTTATGGAATTGTGTAGTTAAAACCATGCACCACATAGGACTTTTGTTCAACCATGCATGTATGATGGTGGTCAGAGCAATAGGCTATATATAGCCTAGGCCATACCTCTAGGTTTGTATAAGTAACTCTGTGATGTTCGTACTATGATGAAATCACCTAAGGACGTGTTAAGTGATATATGACTTTATTTAGGCCTGACAAATTATCCTTAAAACCTAGATTCCGTAAGTGGTATTTACTGGACATTTATGTTGATACATAATAGCACTTAATAAATATTCATGTATGTAGAGACTCTTTTTTACTTTTTTAAAAAAACAGAAAGTATCCCACCTCTTGTGATGAATATTCCTGGCATTTGCAGCTTTGCTGGTATTGTTCCCAGAAATTACCTAGATCCTTAATGCCATTGTAATGTTCTTTTTTAACTCAGATGAGATTGTCTCTGCAGTTTGTCTTGACTGTTGAGAAAGTTCTTTCTTCCCTTAGTGGGTAGGTGGGACCTAACACTAATTCCCGGTAGATAGTGTCAGGATTTAATTGAATTGTAGGATACCCATTGGTGTCTGCAGAGAATTGGAGAATTGGTTGTTGGTGTTGGAAAACACCCCAGTAGTATATATGAGTACAGGTGCAGGGAGGGGAGATAGATGGGACTGGTGGGAGCATGGAAAGTTCAATTCTGATTGCTTTTATTTTCTGCCAATGAAGTACAAGCAGGGTTATCAGCTGAGAGTCCATTTGAGGAGGAATACCTGACACTGGGAAATTTATATTATATTTTTTAAAAGAGGTTTATTTTGGTTCACAGTTCTGGAGGCTGAGAAGCCCAAGATTGGGCAGCTGCTTCTGGTGAGGGCCTTCTTGCTGGTGGGGACTCTGTAGAATCCCAAAGCAGTGCAGGACATTACATGGCAAGTGGGCTCATGAGAGATGGCCAAACTGACTTTTTATAACAGACCTACTCTCATGATAACCTATTTCCTTGATAACCCATTAATACATGAATGAGGACCCAATCAGCTCCCAAAGGTTGTACCTCTCAACATTGCTGCATTGGCGACCAAGTTTCCAACACATAAACTTTTGAGGGACATATTCAAACTATAGCAGTGAGAGAGAAGCAAGGAATTTAGGACATATGGGAGGGAGTGAATATAACTGATTGGCCATGAAGTTTAAGCTGGATAAGGAGAGAAGCATGAGGATTTGAGGGTGTATGACAGTGAAAAGGTATTAGAATAAGTGCATTGTAGGTCCCTATAGGGTTGAATGGTTGTTGGGTTTAGGAGAGAAGCATGAGGATTTGAGGGTGTATGACAGTGAAAAGGTATTAGAATAAATGCATTGTAGGTCCCAGAGGGTTGAATGGTTTTTGGGTTTAGGATATTAGAAGTTGCATAGATGGGCAGTAGTGGTCCAGTGGATTATAAAAAATTGAAACTATGAGGAATTGCCATTATTGGTAATTACAAGGTCAATTAAGGGTTGCTAAACAAACAAAAAAAATGCAGGATGCCCATTTAAATTTGAATTTCAGATAAACAACAGATTATGTATAAGTGTGTCCCAAAGTATACTTAGGACAAACAGGGATACTTTTAAAAATCCATGCAAGGCCTGGCCAGTTAGCTCAGTTGGTTACAGCATGGTGTTGAAAACACTACAGTCAAGGGTTCAGATCCTCATAACCACCAGCTGCGCGCTGCCTGCCCCGCCTCCGCGAAAAAAAGTTCATGCAGATACTATTATCTTATTTTTCCATGAACTTTTTGAAGTACCCTCGTATATTGTGTGTGTGTGTGTACATCATCATCATAATTATATAACAAAATGTTGGTTTTTTAAAAAAAGATATATGCTGTAATATAGGGGAGCAAAATGACATGATGTCTAAGAGCTACTTTAAAATCCTTCAGCTAAGAAAAAAGGAAAAAAGAATAGTTAAAGCAAATGCAGTAAAATTTTGATAATCATTGAATCTAGGTGATGGGTATATTGTCTTTAACATATGTATGAAATTTTTCATTAAAACATCTTTGAGGGCTGGCCCGGTGGCGCACTGCTACAGTGCGCCGCTTGGGAGCGCAGCGGCGCTCCTGCCGAGGGTTCGGATCCCACATACAGACCGGCCACTCACTGGCTGAGCGAGGTGCGGGCGCAGCACTGAGGTTTGCGATCCCGTTGCCGGTCCCGGTCCGGTACGGGCGCGACACTGAGGGTTGCGATCCGTTGCCAGACATGAAAAAAGACAAAAAAGGAAAGGAAAAAAAAAAAAAACATCTTTGAAAACTTTTGTGGAGTTTCAGAAGAGAGCCAAATGACATGTATGTTCAATTTATCTTTTACCTGCATCTCTCCTTATGTTTTTACTCCTTACTTGAGGTATATATTTGTAATCATTTAGCATTAAGCACTTGTATTTAAATATTATCCAAAACACAGAGCTAATTAATGCAATTAATAGCTGGTTGCTTAGTTTTTTTTTGTTTTTGTTTTTGTTTTTTTAAAAGATGACCAGTAAGGGGATCTTAACCCTTGACTTGGTGTTGTCAGCACCACACTCTCCCAAGTGAGCCACGGGCCAGCCCTTGCTTAGTTATTTTATAAAAAGTTTACATATTTTAGTATTACTTAGAGTTTTATGTATCATGTATTGGTTTTCATGATCCTGAAGTATATTAGGGTAAGATTAGCTTCCTAAATGTTATCCCTTTGGGATCTTCATGAAACAAGATGAAAATCTCTTAGGAACAGTGAAACAAGTATGTATTACTCATACACGTAAACACACATATATACTTATAGTAACTCCATATCAATGCCATTTAACTTACATTTTAGGGTATTCCTTAGCTAACCTTACAATATTAAAAATCTCAATAAATTTCTATTAAGTTAAAGGATCTATGTTAACGATGTTAATACATAGCAAAGATAATGATATCCAATATCAGAAAATCAGAACTTTTTTGAGATTCCTCGTTTTCAATTTTTTACTAATATCCTGTGTAAAAAAAACTTTTAGTAATCCAGAAGCATTATCAAAGCAAACAGCTTAAGTATCAAATGAGATAACCAAGTTCAAACAGACTTACCTTTTTAAAAAGTATATATCACCACATGGGTTTGTCAAAAACACTGATGTGTCAGTGGGAATAAATAATTCACAATTAGAGCCACCAATTAATTTTAAAATTGACAGTAAAAATTAAAAGCAATAGCACAGTGTCATAATCCCTAACATCCAAAATCACTTATGTGTAAAACCTTATTATTCATCCCTCAGTTTTAAGTGGTTAGTCTCCGCCTGTGACTAAAATTTAGGTATTAGTTTTTTACATAAACAACATCAGGATTTTTTTTCATTTTCTCAGGAAATGGTTGAATCAAATGATTTAGGGATAGCTACACCATTAAAATTATTACAATTTGCAAACTATCATAGTTTGTGGCATTTAGTCTTAGACCCCTCTGAACTCTCTATCCAGCCAAAGAAATTCATTTATTATGCATTCACATATGCTTCAGAGAAGTCCATGCAGTCCCAGCAATAACATTATTTTCTTTTTTTGGTGGTTGGCCAGTACAGAGATCCAAACCCTTGACCTGGTGCTTGGTGTTAATCAGCACCAGCTCTAACCAAGTGAGCTAACCAGCCAGCCCCCAGCAATAACATTCTTAACAAAAGGGCTTTGCTAAATTCAAAAGAGAATTTCTCTCTGTGGTTACTGGTAGTTTGTTCTTGCTTTTGCCCAAATCTAGCCACTTGGGTCAGACTTTTAAAACTTTAGGAAGAAATTGTTTTTCCTTTTAAGAGGCCAAAGAAAAGGTTATAAAAATGTTAAAATATGTTTAAAATATATTTAGTTGTGTAACTAATTATCATATACACAATTGAAGAAGCCTGATTTTCATATCAATTATTCAAGAAGTATTTATTGAATACTTATGATATGCCAGGCACTGTACTGGAGTTAGAGATTAATATTTCAGACATTCCAGGTATTTTTAGTTGGCATTTTATAAGCTTTCCACTTGCAAACGAGGTTAATTTTTTTTAAGAGTGCCTAAGAAAGAAAACCTATTAATCCTCTATCTGAAGTGCAGCAAAATTTGTTGGAACTGGTTTGATTACCTCTGCTTATATGAACAAAAGATTCTGTAATGATTTGCCAAACATTTATGAGTGTCTAAGTGACAGAGAAAGTTCAATAAAATAGACATGTCATATATTGACTCTTTTTAATTCTTTCAGTGCTTTAATTGATTTTAATTGTTTTAATGTTGCCAGCATTCTAAGTCATTCCTTTTTAGTTTTGAGATAGTGTCTCCTCAGTTGTCCAGGGGCTCACACTGGTGGCGAATCTATTCAGAGAAATGTCAGAGGCATGATTAATATGGAAACAATCACATAGGCCAATAATTTGGACCTAGCAAAGTAAACAAAGATATTTGGCTAGCTTGTTAAGTATGTTAAGGAAAAGATTTTGTGAAAGACTAAATCATATATAGTCAGTTCTCTATTATTAGTGACAGAATTTCTAGTTCTGTCTCTTATTGTCACAAGAGGTAATATGAGTATAGCATAAGGTTTAAGGGCACAAACTCTGGAATTAGACTGTGATGGCTGAAAACCTGCCTCTGGAATTAGACTGCAATGGTTGAAACCCTGTGCCTCAATTTCCTCCTCTGTACAATGGGGATAATAATAGTATCTGGCTCATAGAGTTGAGAGGAGTTAATGAGTTAGCACGTTAAGTAAGTAGAACAGCACCTGGCAAGTAGAAACCACACAATAAAGGCTAGCTATTCAATGTAAGGAGGGAAGGACTCTCATGTTTTCAAATTGTTTTACTACAAATCCTGCTTTTATTTTCTGAATGTAAACCTCTATATTTGTGTGGATGTCAAGGTTTGTGAAACATGTTTTAAGTAATTGTGGGAAATTATAAAACCTGGCTAGTGTAAGGGATGGTAACCTAATCATTCATAAATTGTACTACTTCTTGGTCAATTCAGTTATAATATAACTTACAACAAACTTATTGCTTTCTAAAAATATATTTTCTGAGTTAGAATTACATTTTTATTATTCAACACTGTAAAACCTCAGTGAACCTTCTGATGTTTAAAATGGTTGCTTTACAATTGCCATGTCCTACTGTGGCTGTTGATGAGTTAAATCAACAACGTGTGCTTCTGAAAGTTTCTAGACCTAAAATGCAACACCATGTATTGTACATACTTGTTAACAAATTTAAATTACGAAAACAAAGAAGTAATTATGGGGCTAATCACTGACATTTTTTGGATTGACTGAGTTTTCGGGTTTTTTAAAAAATCTATTTCTCCTCTCTATTGTCTGGGAGTTAATCTATTTCTACTCTCATGGTTCTTAACCTTAATTTCCCAATATGCTTATGAAACTTAAGGTCTAACATGCTATCACTATCTCTATCTTCTTTCCAAACAAACAAAAAAAAGACCTTGGAATGATGGTTTTCAAACTTTTTTTTTTGCATAACACCTAAAATAATTTTGAGAAACTATTATGTAACTTCCTCATATATTTTCCATTTTAATCTTAAATATTTGCAATGAATGTAATTACCAGAATATTGTAAATTTATATATCTTAAAATAAGACTTTTATCACTTGGAATTTAAATACCATAATGATTCAATACCCATCACAATTCATTGAAGAAAGTTAACAAACTCTCCTTCAAATAATAGGAAATTCTCCACCATTCTTTTTTTGTCCTTAACTTGTATTTCTATCCTACTCTGTCAATATGATTTTTTAAAAAAATACTATTCTTGATTTTTAGATCAGTTTTACATTTACAGAAAAATTGAGCAGAAAGTTTCCATATAAACTCTCACATTCCTGCCCTCACCCATTAGTTTTTTCTATTATTAACATCTTGCATTAGTGTGGTACATTTGTTACAACTGATGAGCCAATAGCCAATAAATAATCAAAGAACATAATTTACACTGGGCTTCACTCTTTGTGTTGTATATTCTGTGGGTTTTGACATATAGGGAAGGTAAAATTTTCCTCTACCCTCCTAGGGTCTCCAGCTGGGACTGACATTAAGACAGACAGATTAACAGGAAAAAAGCATACAAATTTTATTTACATTTACATGGGAGCCCTAACAAGAAAAAAATTAAGACCCAAAGAAGAGGCTAGACCTATGTACTTATATACTAGGTTGAACAAATAGTGGCAGTTGTGAGAAAGTAACCAGGAAAATGAGGGTTAGTTTAACAAGGTGTTTGTACAGATTTTTTTTTTACTTCAACTTCCTCTCTGGTGATTAGAATCTTTCTTTGTTCCTGGTGTAGGGAGGGCATCTTTCACATGGGAGTTTCATCTCCTGCTTTCAGGAAGAAAAAGAGGAGGTCAGAGTGTTCTTGCTCTTGCTGTTTTTCAAATGCCTTTAGCTCAAACTAATCAACATGACAAAGCAGTGTATTTGGGGGTGGCATGTCCTGGACTCCTTAACATAATAGTTTCACTGCCCTAAAAATACCCTGTGTTCCACCTATTCATCTCCCTCTCCGTCTCCACAATCCCTGACAACCACTGGTCTTTTTAATATCTCCATAATTTTGCCTTTTCCAGCATGTCATATAGTTTGAATCATGCAGTATGTAGCTTTTCAGAATGGGTGTGTGTGTGTGTGTGTGTGTGTGTGTGTGTGTGTGCACGTACATGTGTGCATGCGTGGGTATGTACATGAGTCTGTATATGTGCCCGTGTGTGTGTGTGTGTGTGTGTGTGTGTGTGTGTGTGTGTGTGTGTGTGTGTGTGTCTGGCCGATATAGGGATCAAAACCTTGATGTTATAACACCATGTTCTAACCAACTGCAGATTGGCTTCTTTCACTTAGCAATATGACTTTTAAGTTTCCTCCATGTCTTTCCATGGCTTGGTAGCTCATTTTTTTGTATCCCTGAATAATGTTCTATTGTGTGGATGTACCAGTTTGTCTATGCGTTCACCTACTAAAATACATCTTGGCTGCTTTCAGTTATTGGTGTTTATGATAAGGCTGCTATAAACATTTTTGTGTGTGCAGAAGTTTTCAACTCATTTGGGTAAATACAAGGAGCGCACAATTGCTGGATCATATCATAAGAGCATGTTTACTTTTGTAAGAAACTACCATATTGTCTTCTGAGGTGTCTATATCATTTTGCATTCCTACCAGTAATGAATGAGAGTTTCTATTGCTCCACATCCCTGCCAGCATTTGGTGTTGTGTTTGCTAATAGGTGTGTACTGGTATCTCCTTGTTGCTTTAATTTGCATTTCCCTGATGACATATGATGTTGAACATCTTTTCATATGCTTACTTGCCATCTGTATATTTGGTGAAGCATTGGTTCATATCTTTTGCCTTCTCTTCAGATTTTTTATCTTCAGATTTTTAGACAGGGTTTTTTTTTCTTGTTGAGTTTTAAGAGTTCTTTGTGTATTTTGGATGCCAGCCCTCTTTATCAGATATATATTTTGCAAATATTTTCTCAGTCTGTGGCTTGTCTTTTATTCCCTTAACAGTATCTTTCACAGAGCAGAAGTTTTTAAGTTTAATGAAGTCCAACTTATCAATTTTTTCTTTAATGGACTGTAGTTTTGGTGTTGTATCTAAAAAGTAATTGCCAAACTCAAGATCACCAAGATCTTCTTCTATGTTATTTTCTAGGAGTTTTATATTTTACATTTTGGTCTATGGTCCATTTCGAGTTCATTTTTGTGAAAAGTGTAAGGTCTATGCCTATATTCTTTTTTTTCTTTGTCGATATCCAGTTGTGCCAACACCATTTGCTGAAAAGACCATCCTTTCTCCATTGAATCACCTTTTCTCTTTTGTTAAAGATCAATTGACTATATTTACAAGTATGTGGGCTTATTTCTGGTCTCTGTTATGTTCCATTGATCTATTTGTCTATTCTTTTGCCCATACACATTGTCTTTATTACTGTAGCTTTGTAGTAAGTCTTGAAGTTGGGTAGTATCAGGTCAGTCCTTGACTTTGTTCTTCTCCAATATTGTGTTGGCAATTCTGCATCTTTTGCCTTTCTACGTAAACTTTAAAATCAGTTCACTGATAACCATAAACTAACTTACAGGATTTTGATTGAGATTGCATTGAATCTACAAGTCAAGTTGGGAAGACAATATTGCGTTTTTCTTATTCATGTAATTGGAGTATCTCTCCATTTATTTAGAGCTTCTTTGATTGTTTTATCAGAGTTTTGCAGTTTTCCTCATATCTTGTAAATATTTTGTTAGATATATACCTAAGTATTTCATGTTTTTCATATATTGCATTTTAATTCCAAATTTCAGTTGTTCATTTCCCTATATAATTTTATCCAAATAAAATTTTTTTTTGCTTGAAAATCTTTTATTGACCATACTATGATAGTTCTCTACAACAAAATTATGCATATACAATACCAGTAGATTGAAACATTAAGATGGACAAAGGGTGATCAGAGTTAGTGTTGTAAGGTAGTGATCCTCAAATTGGGGTACATATGCCATGCTGATACACAAAGACTTTCCAAGGAGTATGGATAGTATTAAGGGAATTGATGTTTAAGGAATTGACTTTTATAAGAGAAAAGTCTGGACACTTAGAAGTTAAAACCAATCTAGTCAATCAAGTTCAGGACAAAACATTTCGGGAAAGACACACAAACAATAGCACAAAGCCTGAGCCAAGCAACGGAGTGACCTAGAGCACCATGTGTGGTTCACATAATGTTCAACAAATAGGTTGAGCAATTGGATTGATTGATTAAGTAATATGGGAATGCAGACTTCCATGTTCTGCTCCACCTCATGTTACCCTCTCCCATGTAGGAACAGCACCTTGCCTTAATCTGATGTGATACTCTGCATGCTAGAATCAGAGGACAGGGTTACATCTCTAGATTCTGGTCTCTCAGAAGTTTTATTTGTTTCTTTAACAAATATTTATCAAATGTCTACTAAGTATGTGGCATCAAGCACTGGGCTAGGATACACTGGTCAATAAGATGGATACGGTTATGATCCTCATGCAGTTGAATGTTTAGTGGGGGACTGGCAAGTAAGTTGGTAACTAGAGTACAATAGGATAAATGCTACAATAGAGAATATACAGTGTGTAATGGGAACATACAAGATGGGAGCCTAACTAAAATTGTGTGGGTGTTGAGAGGAGGGGATAAACAGTTCTTCAAAGATGGGACTTACAAGTTGAGTCCTGATAATGGACATTTGAAGGAGACAGAAAAGAGGCTAGGAAAAAATGACCAGAGATTCGACTAGAAAATAAGATGGGGTCAGATTCTAAGGTATTCAGACTTATGATAGCAATTAGAGCCACTGAAGGGTTTTAAGTACAGAAGTGACTTAAGGATCATTCTTACTAAATTAATTATAAAGAAGAGCCTTTTAGGTTTATTACTGGCATCCCAGGCCTCTTATCACTCAAAAGAATTGATATGACTTGGTTATGCCTTTCTGCCCTTTAAGTGTTATCTTTACTTGAAATGCCCTTCTTCTAAATATACTTTTCCAATTCTTCCCACAAGACTCAGTTTAAATTACACTGCCTCCAAGCTTTCCAAATACCCCCAATTGGTGCCTCAACTCTTCCACTGCATAGTGACTTATTTGTACCTCAATTTTATCATTTATATACTGCTGCATAACAAATTATCTGCAAAGTTAGTGGCTTAAAAGAACAAGAAACATTTACTATTTCTCACAGTTTCCAGAAATCAGGAACTTGGGAGTGGCTTAACTGGGTGATTCTGTTTCAGAGGTTTTTTGAGGTTACAAGATGTCAACTGGGGCTGTGGTCACCTCATATCTTGTTTGGTGCCGAAGCCTTCCATGATGGCTTACCCACATGGCTGGAAAGTTGGTACTGGCTGTTGGGAGGAGCTCTTAGTTCCTTTACACATGCACCTCTTTACAGGGCTGCTAGGCAGCTGGCTTTCTCCAGAGTAAGTGATCTAAAAGAGCACGGTGGAAGCCAAAATGCATTTTATGACCAAGCCTCAGAAGTCATACATCATGATTTCTACAGCATACCAATGAGTACACAGACCAACCCTATTCAATGTGAGAGGGTCTACACAAGGGTGAGAATACCAGGAGGTGAGGAACGTTGATGCCACTATGGAGGCTGGCCAATACAGCAACTATAACATTTATCTTCATTATGAGTTAGTCTTGCATTTGCCTCTGTTCCACTAGACCAGTGTTTCTCACACTTTTTATTCATTATTGCTCCTCTATGGATTCTTTTTAGACATATTTTTCCTAATTGCACACCCCCCAAGAAATTTTAATACCACAGCTATATTATAAAATAGTACTTCAAAAATTTCCTGGAAACATTTTTGTTATATTTTAATTCTATTTTTCCATAAACTTTTTGAAATACCCTCATATATTTGCTTATGTTCTGTACAAATATGTATATCCTTGCTTTATACATCAAAAGAGTAATATATTTTTACTCCCCAAGAAACAATTTTCACTTAGCTTTGAAGTTGACAATGCATGCACTAGACTGAGAGCTAAAAATCCAAGAGTTGGTATAGTACCATGCCTTTTCATCTTTTATTCTCATAGCACTTTGATTAGTGCTTTAAACAGAGAATAGTAAATATTGAATTAAATTGTTGTAAATAATTGGGCAAGGACAGGGAGGAAAATGAGTATGTGATTCAGTGAGAGCGGGAAATAGATATGCCATTGACCAAAATGGAAACAGAGCCCCTATGGGAAAAAAAGTGTGAGAGAAAGAGCATTTAATAAACTTTTTTTGAAACACTGAATATATCAATCTTGTTCATCACTGAACATTGACTCTTCCTGACACATTCTCAGGTACTCAATACTTATTTTTTGAATGAATAAATTCATTTTCCATTATTGATTGCTGACAGCAAGTCAGCATACATGAACTTCAAGGCTGTCTGATCACCTGAAAATTGAGGAATTTACTTTGATTAATTCAGTTAAGGATTAAATCCTATTCCACATTTCCAACTCTAAACTAAATTATCCAATTTACCAAAGAATTTTGGAGATCAAATGTCAAGGAACTCTTGTTTCATTTCTACTCCATCCAATCAAGGGGTGAAGCACTTGTGGGTACAAAAAGGCCGGAGTTACAAAGTCCAAGGGAAATAAAGCACTCTTATCTCATATTTTGATTTTCTGGTTTGCTTCTCCACTTTCTAGATTACAAAATTCCTAAAGACAGAAAGTGTGTAGGTCTCGCTGAAATCTAGAAGGTAAACGTTTTTTTGAATGCATGCATAAATTAGTCAAGATCCCTGCCCCAAGGGACTGACAATCTAGTATGACACATATATTAAACATTTTAAACATTGGTACTGCTGGACCTACACAATACCTGAAGATTATTCACAAGCACAATCAAAGCTTTCTAAGGAAAACAGTAGGTGAATCAGTTTTGTTGGAGAGAAGATCCTACTTCAGTGAATTGTGGGTCGTTTTGAGGAGTAATAATTAATGCTGAGTGAAAGACGACAGACCCCCCCCCCAAAAGTGCATATTGTATGATTCCAATATATAAAATTTTAACATAAGCAAACTAATCTGTAGTGACAGAATGCAGATCAGTAGTTGCTAAGGCATGTGATGGGGAGGGACAGGATGGAGGGATTATACAGGGCAGGAGGAAACTTGGGAGCGATGAATATATTCAGTGTCTTGATCAGGATGATGACAACGGGGGTACATGGGTGCAAGGGATACAAGACTCCCACTGGATGCCTTAAACTGTGGATAATATGGAACCCTATACATAGTATATTTTTTCCTAGACATGATACCTATAATAGAGTTTAATCTATAAATTAGGCACAGTAAGAGATTAACAACAATAACTAATAATGATAAATAATATGAACAAATAACAAAATACTGTAATAAAAGTTACGTGAATGTGGTCTCTTTCAAAATATCTTAGTATTTTCGGACTATGGTTGACCTCAGGTAACTGAAACCGAGGATAAGGAGGGACTACTGTATATACATGTCAAAACTTATCAAATTGTACACGTAAATATGTGCAGATTATTGTATGTCTACTATTCTTCAATAAAGCTGTATTTAAAAAGGAGATAAGATAGAGCCAGATTGCAAGGAGTCAGACGGAGGAACTCTTGAAGTCTTTGGGAGTAGAAAGGCGATGCATGAAAAGCAATGTTTTAAGGAAATTAAACTGATTGTGGTTTTTAGAGTAAATAGGCAATAATAACACTTAGTAAACTATCGCTAACAGCCAAACCTGGGCTGGTGAATTAGCAAAGGTAATGGAGAGACGGAGAAGCATGTATTAGACGAGGGTAACAATCCAGTCTTTGGTTCAGAAGACGTATGGCGTATGCTTGTCTGTGGGTGATATCCCTGGAGGGAAAAGGAATAGTCCTATAGCCAAACCCCGAAGAATTCTTACTGGCAGAAACAGAGGAAGCTAGAAGCAGCACATGATTCGGGGGTAAGAAGAGAACTCCGCATTTTGGACGGGGAGAGAGTAATGTTTGAAGGCTCAACCCCCTCTGAGGAACAAGAAGGGGGTTGGGAAACTCTAGTTTGCTGGAGCGTGCAGACAGGGGTGAGACCGTGCCGAAACACCAGGCTGGATCTCGGAGGCCTGGGACCATAACCCTCAGCCGCTGCTTCCTCAGCTTCCACTCCAGGAGATGAGGCACACGTTTGTGCAAGTTCCCACTAGGAATCCAAAGGACGTCTGCGGAGTATACCCCAGCCATCTCGAGAAACCGGGGATGGGGGCGGGGCGAGGGCGCTCGTGCCCGGCGCGTGCGCGCGGCGCGCAGGGAGTCGGCCTGGAAGTGAGGGAGCGCGCGCCCTTCACGTGACCCGACCCGCGGGCGCCGACGCACACGACGCGCCCTCACGTGGTCTGTCTCCAGCCCCGTCGCCGGCGGAGGCGGGCGCGGGCGCGTCCCTGTGGCCGGTTACCCTGAGGAGTTGGTCGCACAATTATGAAAGACTCGGCTTCTGCTGCTAGCGCCGGAGCTGAGTTAGTTCTGAGAAGGTTTCCCTGGGCTGTCCTTGTCCGGCGGCCTGTGCTGCCGCCTCCGGAGACGCTTCCCGATAGATGGCTAGAGGCCGCGGAGGAGGAGGAGGTGGAGTTGCTGCCCTTCCGGAGTCCGCCCCGTAAGGAGAATGGTACTGAACCTACGCAGGCCCGGGCGGGGAATGGCCCTGGGGGTTGCGGGTGGGGAACAGTACGACCTGGCAGGCAAATGTATCGGGGAGCCGCGTTCGCCGGGGCGAAGGACCCCCGAATTGCCTTGCGGCTTCCGGAGTTGCCCTGGCGGGACACGGGTGCAGTTCTTTCGGGGGTGAGGGACGGGAAGCAGGTAGCTAACCTGGCGCAACAGCTCGTCGCGGGAATTCCCTGAGCTGCAGCCCGGCTCCAGCGAGGTCCCCTCGAGACGGCAGAGGCGCGAGCCGGGTACTACCTGGCGGGGCTGAGCTGAGCGGCCGCAGCGTGCCAGACGCAGCGCTCAGCCTCCAAGCTCCGCATCTCCCGGGAGCGCGGTTCTCCTGGCGCCAGTTGCTGGCAGATAAGGGAACCAAGTGCTCTGCCCAAGTCCAGCATGGAAAAGGAGGGAGGGCTGGGAGGGAGCAAAAAAGGGGTAGAGGACACGGGTTTGGAACTGTGCCTTGTTTGCTGCGCAGTGGATACTCTACAGGTACATTTTCTTTTTGGAGCCTAAGGGGAGGGATTTGACAATATTGACGGTAGATCTGGGTTGGAATTGTCATTAGCAAGAGTCAAGGATGAAGAGGTTGGGGACCCAAGCGGTATGCTGTCAGGATTTAAGTCGAGCTTCCTCATCCGTTGCCCTGGAGAAAGGTTGATCGTGTTTTAAACGGAAGGTGCAGAGTGGAGAGAGGGATACGGTGCATTTCAGCTTTTGATAGAACTTTTTTGTTAAGGCCAGGAATCAAATTTGAAGATTTCTTACTGAGAAAGTCATTTTGATCCCGGGCTTGAAGAGCAGGGTAGGTATTTCAGGTCAGTACTTGAACTTGATAGGCTTTATGTAAACATCTCTCCCTCTGCTGAAGTCTGGTATGTTTACTCCTCTCTAGAAGGGAATTCAAGTGCCATACAAAACTGAAACCAGGGTTTTACTTATACCACGAATGTAGTTACACTTTGAATAAGTAGTGCATCTTTTCCACCTTCTTTAGTATGTGAACTCAATAAAAACGCCATTTTACCTTTTTCCTAATTTTAAAAAGAAGGATTTAAGTTCCTCTACCGGCGCTAAATTTTGGAATTTTATTGCTTAAGTGGATTTAAGGAAATCTACTTTTGGGAGGAGGGATTGAGTGATATATCTAGTTTTCAGTTTTACATGGTAAATAACGTAAATCTGAACATACTATTTCAATATTTAAAAAATTTTTCGGGGCCGGCCCCGTGGCTCACTCGGGAGAGTGCGGCGCTGGGAGCGCCGAGGCCGCGGGTTCGGATCCTATATAGGGATGGCCGGTGCACTCACTGGCTGAGCCTGGTGCAGACCACATCTTAGCGAGAGTTGTGGTCCCCTTACCAGTCAAAAGATTTTAAAAAAAAAGAAAAGAAAAAAATTTCGGATATGTTAGAAAATGGAAATGAAGATGGTTCATTATATTCAAAGCCTTTCATTACTTCCTAATGTTTTATTAGAGCAACAGACTTCTTTGTTTTGAAAGTCTGTAATTTCTTATTCGTACCTCAGGTGCCCTTCTCAAATCCAGCTCTTAACTTAACGTCTTGCTATCTGTGAACTTTGAAACCTAGCCTTCAAAAATTAAGGTGTGCCGAAGTTTCTCCTGTTTCTGCCACCTTTCCATTTATGTTCAGCCCTTTTCATAGCAGATATGCTCCTCCAAATGATATATATGTCTGTGTAAATAGTGTGCCTTACTTCACACTTAGGGAACTCTGTGTTGGTTGGACATGCTGTTAACAACCTGTTGATTCTTCAAGAAGAAATTCTCACTTTCTAATTTGAAATTAAGAGTCTGATTTTATTTTTTACACTACCTAAGTCCTGATTGCTATTTGAGTAGTGTGATTTTCATTGCAATTAAATTATAGTGAATCCTTAGGATAACCTAAAACTGGGGTTCTCCATTCAATAATGGTAATTTGTTCATCTTCCTCAACTGTTAGGTAAACACGGAGACCTAAAAGTCCACCTAAGTATGTTGTATCTACACTGTATAATTCTTACTGTAAACTGTTAGTTAAGGCATTTATTTCTGGTAGTTATTTTCTACTTTGACACTAGTACAAAGCATACAACACTTTTCTGTGATTTAAA
Organism: Galeopterus variegatus; assembly: GCF_000696425.1. Lineage (NCBI taxonomy): Eukaryota > Metazoa > Chordata > Mammalia > Dermoptera > Cynocephalidae > Galeopterus > Galeopterus variegatus. Next base: position 461,228 of record NW_007726387.1, on the reverse strand, counting down.
AATCTTTAAAATTAGTCAGCAAGGGCTATTGGTTAGCTCAGTTGGATAGAGGTCAGCGTTGTAACACCAAGGTCAAGAGTTCAGATCCCCATACGGGCCAGCCACCAAAAAAAAAAACAAAAACAAAAACTAATCAGCCAACCAACTAAAAAACAATACAAAACAAACAAAATAGCAAGAAACACAAGTTAAAAAGCTAGAATGGAATCAAATTTTGTAAAAATTATCTACCATGGCTTCTGGAAAATTTTGTTTTATTCATTTGGCAATCACTTATTTAGTGATATATTCCAAGCACTGTGATAGGCACTGGAGAGGCAAAGATGTATTAGGCAAGTCTACTTTTAAACAGCTTATTCTAGTTATTTATAAAAGATCTACCTGTTGCTGTCCAGTGGAAGATGTAAACATTATTTCATAAGGTAAACATTTAGTATCTCCTATGTTTCAGTCACTGTGATAGTTAATAGCCTTAAAGAGCAATGTAGATATGCAAAAAAGTAAGAATTGGAATAGAAGGGGTATTGAATTGGTGGTTTTAGTCTAAGGGAAATGACCTTCAGAAGAAAAGTGCATACTTAGTTTTTTCTGGGAATTACTGTACAATCCTGTGCATAGTTTGGAATGAATGGAATATATGATGATAAGTGTACTGATGGGAATATTATAAATATAGGCAGATTTATGAAGGTAATATATACTGTGCAGAGGAGTTTGGATTTTATTCTGGAGGTGGTGGGGATCCATTAAAGGAAACAACATGAAGAGTGAAGTACGTGTGGTTAAACTGAAAAGAGAGACTCATAAGGAGGAGACAGTTGTGAGACTCTGACAAATGTTGAGTAGAATTAGTAGAAGAAAGAAGGAACAGATTGAGATGTTTAGGAATAAGAATTTTCAGAACTTGGTCACTGTCTCATGGAGTAATATCTCTAATTTGTACGCTGGAAATAATAGAAGGAGTTATCTGAAAAGCAGACTATTACTATCAGTAGGACACTGGAGAAACATTAATTAGGTTAGAAAGATAGGGCTGTACATTATCCTATAGTGTGTGAACCAGTAATCTTCCTAGTCTTTAAGAGTATGATTTATCATACTCAATACCCAGAAGATACTCCTGACTAAGGAAAGTAATAGGCTTCAGACAAGTATTTATGTTAGTTAGCATATGTTAGCATTTAGCTTTGGCCATTGTTCTAAATGCTTTCCATATATGAATTACATGTATTAATCCCTCAAGAAAACTCTATGAAATAGACCCTTTTTTTCCTCCATTATTTATATGAACAGAGAAGCAGATCACTTGCCAGAGGTCACAAGGCTAATAAGAGGTAGAGTAGGTGTATTGACCTACCGAACTGTAGAAACTTCGAGAAGGATATTGATTTTCAGGGGCATGTATATTTATGAGATCTCAGATGACTGGTTTTAAGTAAAAAAGTTGAGGTAATTTTTTAAAAAGTTAACTTTTAAAGAATTTTTATTGTACTACATTTCTTCAAGTGATATGAAGCCTAGTGGAATTTTCTTTATTATCAAAATTCTATGTATTAACCTTAGGATGGGTTATTCATAACTCAGATGTATACATTTTATTTTATCAAATGCAGAGACTCACTCTAAGAGGATCCTTAGTAGATTGGAAAAGTCATTAATTAAACTAAATAGATGTTTAGGATGGGTAGAGTCCATTAAAAACTGCAAAAACCTATCATGAAGGCATTAACAAGGTATTGTCACACAACTCAGGGATAGACAATGGGTTGATATGGTTTACTTACAATATGAAAACCCAAGTTTTCTGATAGAGAGGGTGTCCTGATATTTTCTTTAGACTTCTCTTTTTCAGATTGATTTTTGTGGCTTCATCTGAAAACATTTCAGTGGTCATTGAGGGGTCCATTTAATTCAGTAGATACTGTTGCTTTGAAAGGGGGGAGTAATTAGGGAACAAGGAACCAGGAATAAAAGTGAAGAATTTAAATTATGCTATTTGTCTTCAAGTACATAATGTTTAAAAATAAACATATATAAAGGCTGGCTGGTTAGCTCAGTTCATTAGAGTGCAGTGTTATATGTTGTAACACCAAGGTCAGGGGTTTGGATCCCTGTACCAGCCAGCCACCAGTAAATAAATAAACATGTATAGTTTTGAGTTCTTTAGTAATTTTTTTTATTACGGAATTCAGATATATAAAAGTATAGATTATAATATAGCAGACACTCGTGTACCAACCATCCAGCTTAAGTAATAAAATATTACAGATAAAATTGAAGCCACCCAAATACCCTGTCAGAATCCCATTCTGCTTTCCATTTCTGCAGACAACTATCATATTAAGTTTAGTCTTTGTTGTTCCTTTGCATACTTTTGTAGTGTTGTCACAGAGTATTCTGTGATTTTTTTGTGTTTCTAAATTTTATATATATGGAATTATGTATGTCTCTTTATGGACCTTGTTCTTTTCTTTTTAATCAACATTAGGTTGTGGAGATTTATCCATGTTGATACATGCAGGGTCTAGTTTTTTTTCCTGTTAACCTTTGTGTATTATTCAATTATATGAACATGCTGTGTGTTGTCCATTTCATTGTTATTAGGCATTTAGGTTGTTTCCAGTTTTTTACACAAAATGATACATACATTCTTGTATGTATCCTATGTATAGGTGTGACAATTTTTCTAGGATGTATATCTAGAAGTAGAATTGTTGGATCATAGGATAGGTATATCTTCAACTTTACAGATAATTGCCAGAGTGTTGACCAAAGTAGTTGTGCAATTTATACTCT